>NW_021824638.1:0-2500 GCF_006345805.1 Octopus sinensis | reverse complement strand
GATAAGTAGAAGCAGTCACTGAAATCTCTGAAGCTTAACCTGACATCTTGGGAAAGTCATTGCCTAGATCGATCGGCATGGAGTAAGATATGACATTATGCATCCAAACAATTTGAGTTTCAGAAAAATAACAATAGAACTATATCCCTCAACCAAAAGACACACTTGCCCAATTCCAGGCAAAATCAAAATCATCAATGTCCCCATTTTCAGGTCCTAATATTTATTAATTTGTCAAATTCTTTTACAGATATATTTCTATCAGTGGGAACACATATCTATTAGTCTACAAGTATTTTCTTCTCAATCTTTAATGACTATGTCAGGTCGATTTTCCTGGATAGCTCTGTCGGTGTTGACTGGAAAATCCCAGGGGATAGTGATGTTTACCATCGACGACTGGCTCAGGATGATATTCATACAAGTAAGCAGGAGTGCTGATTTTACACATTATCATTATTATTATTATTATTATTATTATTATTATTATTATTATTATTATTATTATTATTATTATTGAGTGAGAGAGCAGTGCATGCCATCAAAGTGACACTGGGGTAAAATATACGAAGCCCAGTATACCCATCATGACTACCCGTCTGATAAAGGTACACTAGGCACGTGCATCACAACCGTATGTGCGCGACATAGTGATCTCATATCAAGATAAACAGCACATAACCTTGCAGGTGGGGACCAGTTAGAATTTTCTTCTGGTCGAGTAACCCATCCAGCTCAAAAGGTCCCTGAATAAGGGTTGTTTAAGGATGTTGAACGAAACACCCATGTTTCCAGAGGTGAATTATTCATTATTATTATTATTATTATTATTATTATTATTATTTTATGTTTGAATTTTACATGGTGGCTCCAAGTCTCACCCAGTGACCTCAAGAGTCAACAAGTTAGAAGTTCATATTAGTGTTATACCTAGGGTGTCATATATTTGGTTTTGTACATAGTATTGTTCTAAAGAATGTTTAAGAAAACACAAGAAAATTATGAGTTTGTTTTAAAATTTGAGATTACATAGACAGTAATTTACGTATGGGTAGTTCCCTTGAGCACTACCTTTTGAATTTCTGCCATATTGGGGTTTCTTGGATCAACTTTGCTTTCATCCGAAGAGGGAAGAAAAAAGGGAGGAAGAGAGGAAAGGGAGAGGGAGGGAGAGAGAGAAAAACAGAGACAGACAGATAGACGGAATGACAAAGACAGAGGCAGTCAAAAATGAGAGTGAGAGGGAGAATGTCGTCAATGCCGCGTGATTAGAGGTTATAGTTGACCACTGGCGATGGTCAGCGTGACCGAGAGATTTTTATCAGAGTGTCCTTGTCCTTGTACCATTTCTTTGGTAACCCGTTGTCACGGTGGTCAGAAGAGAGTCCATTTCAGAGCACAGTTTCGGACAGACGATAAACCTCCACTTTTGAAGCGTATTTTACCCCACATAACGCCGTCATCAAATATTGCAGTTAACACCCTCACCACCTTATGCTACTACCACCACTACCATCACGTAACACCATCAATATAATTCAGTCGTATACTACAACCTGAACCATCATAAATGTACTAGTACATGATACTACACACACTATCATCAACATCAACACCACCGTTATGCTATCACCGCTACCACTTTCACATACTACTAGCAATACTATATCCTCAAATATAACTCCGAACACCATCACTCATGACACTGCATATACTATAACCAATACACAGCCTTCAGTATCAAAACAATGTTCATACTATCACCGCTACGACTATCATATACTGCTGCTTCTACTCCTACTCATCCTCCTCCTCCTCCTCCTACTACTACTACTACTACTACTACTACTACTACTACTACAAAACTACTACAAAACTACACAATCACATATTGTTACTAACACCATCACCCGTGGACACTGCTTTTTACTGAGACCAATACCAACATCAGCCGCTATACTACAACATGAATAGCAATATCCACACCACCCTTGTACTACATCCGCCACCACGACTACCATATACTAATCACAACACTACACCATTGAATACTACAACACAAAACACCATCGCTCGTTCTTATCATATCACCACTACCTACACTGCTATAAAACCATCACCACCAACAACACACAAAACCACCACCATCGTTACCAATCTTACGAAATCCTACACAAACAACTTCAGTACCACCACTATACTACTACAACTACTACAACCACTATCTCCTCTAACACTGCCACTATCACCACCACCACCAACAACAACAACAACACTATCACCATCACTACCATACCACCACCACCAACAACAACAAACACTATCACCATCACTACCACTACACCACCACCCACTACCATTTCTTACCCTCACCACCACCACTACCTCGACAACTACAACTAACACTAACACTCCACCACAAACTACCACTACAACAACCACCATCACAATCACCATCATCACTACCATCACCACAGTCAATAATACCACCACCACCACC
>NW_021824637.1:0-17600 GCF_006345805.1 Octopus sinensis | reverse complement strand
GGATGCCGAGTGGAAATTCACGCCGCCATCTCTTCATGTATGTATGTCGCTTCAAAATCGGAGAATAAATATCATTATATATATTATATACAGTTATATATATATATTAGAAGAAAAGAGGTAATCAGAAGATCGAATGGTTTATATTTACAGATATTTATTTATATATTACATTTTTTACATATATATCATATCACTGAGATCATTAGCGCTTTCTCCCATTCTAGTAGGGTGTTCAAATCAATATATATATATATATATATATATATATGTGTGTGTGTGTGTGTGTGTGTTGTGTGTGTGTGTGTGTGTGCGTGCGTGTGTGTGTGTGTGTGTGTGTGTGGAGGCGCAATGGCCTAGTGGTTAGGGCAGCGGACTCGCGGTCGTAGGATCGTGGTTTCGATTCCTAGAACGGGCGTTTGTGAGTGTTTATTGAGCGAAAACACTAAAAGCTCCACGAGGCTCGGCCAGGGGGTGGTGATCCCTGCTGTACTCTTTCACCACTCTTTCTCTCATCTTCTTCTGTTGGCCTGCTCGCTTAGCTAGCGGGTGGCGTCATTCGCAGGCTAAAACAATGCGAACGCAGTGTGACCAGCGATGTGTAGTAACATCTGATGGTCTGGTCGGTCACGTGATTACATGATATAATATATATATATATATATATATATATATATATGTAGGTGACTCTTAGCTGTACTGGTAACATGTAACCCAGTACAACGTGACGTATGGTCGTGCAGTTAGTGACTTAATCAGTGACCATGTCAAGCCTAATTGGTGAGGAGACCTGGTTTCTTTGGACACTCTGCAGGATTGGGAAAACAAAACCAGTCAACTGTCATCTAACAGCTGGAAGTGAGAGACCCCTAAGTTTTGTTTAGGTATATCCTTAGGAGAAGGAAAACACAGAATTAACACCTGTAACTTCCTTTGCATCAAATGATGTAGATTAGTTCGTTTTTGAGCAAACATATACGTTATTTAGAGAGTAGGATTGGCTCTGTTCAAGGCCTTTCCTCACTTTAAAAAGCTTCCAGCTCAGGTATTTCTTGGTTTTTAACATCTTCGTTGTGTTGCATAGTATGGCTGGCTATAGTCATGAAAGGCAAAGCACTCAATGTAAAATTCCATGATGGTATGAAGGTATGTATCAGCGTGGGTGGTAAGTCGATGAACACTTGTACAAACGAGTGAAGGTAATATAGTTGCGCACAAGCAAATCCTAAAAAACAACACAACGAACTTACAGCAAACTAAAAACAAAATATCCCAACGGAATGAGAGATTTCCGAGAAACTAGAATACATATACATACATATATATATATATATATTATGCATATGTAAAAGCGTTACGAGTGGAAACATCCACAACTATCCGGAAGGACGGATCGCCTGTCCGTTCACAGGAGTAAGGTAAGGGCGGCGAGCTTAGCGGCATTTCGTCTGCCGTTGCGTTCCGAGTTCAAATTCCACCGAAGTCGACTTTGCCTTTCATCCTTTCGGGGTAGATAAATTAAGTACCAGTTACGCACTGGGGTCGATGTAATCGACTTAATCCGTTTGTCTGTCCTTATTTGTGTCTCCTCTATGTTTAGCCCCTTGTGGGCAATAAAGAAATAGGAATAAGGTAAACGTTCATTCGTTTCTCCATTATTGTGTAATTAGGCAGTGTGAATGCACGTGAGTTGTGATCGCCATGAAAGCAAAGCCACCTGTTCAAGAATCTCAGGTTACAGTGACCAACAACAACAGCAATAATTTCATATATATATATATATATATATATATTAATATATATATATGATATATATATAGATATGCATGTTTATATATATATATATATATATATATATATATATATATATAATATGATAAATATATATTATATGCATGTTTATATATATAATATATATATATATATACGTTTAAATATTTGTGTTTTGTGCAAGATTTTTTATTGGCTAAACTGGCAAAATGACCATTCCGAAATATATATATATATATATATGTATAATATATATATATATATATATATATATATATATTATATATATATATATATATATAATATATATATATATATTAAATATATATTATATATTATATTTATATCATATATATATATATGCGTGTGTATGCATAAAATAAATGTTACGATGTGTCATCATAAATTGTATGATAATTTATGCTCATAAATTTTACGATGATGTTAGAACTCATAAATCCGCTCATCATTTTACGTCATAAAGCATACCTCATTATAATGTTATAACTCAGAAGATAGACGCATCTACCTGTTGGCTACAGTTATTAAATACCTGAGAATGCTCGGATCTCGCCCGCTCTTCTCTTCTTTCTGTAAGTAAAGATAAAACCACTCACGCATATACGCACGCACATACTCATACAGTTACAAATATTTGCGCGCACGCACGCACACACACACCACACACACACACACACACACACACACACTATCTATGTATATATGTTTGTCTGTATGTGTGTAGATATGTGTGTACGTATAGATAGATAGATAGATAGGTAGATAGATAGATAGATAGATAGATAGATAGATAGATAGATAAGTTGATAGAAAGGTAGGTAGGTAGGTAGGTACGAACAGAGGTAGACAAGCTGGCAGACAGACAGACATGCAGACAGGTAAATAGATAGATAGATAGATATGTTTCTTTATTAGCCACACAGGGCTGCACACAGATAGAACAAATTACAAGGTAGAGCTTTTCTTTTGAAGGTTTAAAAAAAAAAAAAAAAAAAGGAAGGGGGAGTTTCGATCAAAAGGGATCGTAAAAGGAGAGAAAGAGGATAAAAAGAAGGGGGGGTTAAAAAAGGGGAGAGGAAACAATAATGATCAAATAGGGATCGTTATCACAGAAATGTCAATATGAAGTGTAAAGGGAGGACAGGTGAGGTTTACCCGTGGAAAGAAAAGCCTACGGAAAAGACCACGGTAACCTCGGTCAATGAAGTCACATTTTATTTTTTTTTTTTTTTTTTTTTTGCAAATAAGCACTCTCTGTTTTCGATTTCTGGGTCATAGGACTATGCTCAAGGTGGCTTCGTCATTCATACGTGCCATTCTTGCTACATTCACCCATCTTTTTTTAAAACATTCGCTAGACAAAACTTGCCTCTTACTCTCACTTTCCTTTTCAAGTGGTACTTGAAGAAGTTGATGAGAGATTGACCAGAGAGGAAAGTGTTTGTCTCCAATCCTTTCAGACGCGTCCACCAGATACATTCTTTCGCCATAGCCCACAGGACGATGAAAATAGCTCTTCCTTCCCGTTTGAAGGAAGGAGGCGTGACAATATTGACGATAGACTCAGCTGATAAACCGACTCGCCCCACACGTGACAGCAGTTGTTCGACACAAGCCCACAGGTCGGAAATTGTTGGACACTGAACGAGTGCGTGCAGAACGGTTTCGTCGCTCTGACCGCATCTCGGGCAGGTCGGCCCCGTGTTTCTCGAGCCGTGTCTGTAGAGCTATCCCGACGGGTAGCGCTTCTCGGTAGCACTGCAGGCAGGGATCTCTGGAAGTGGTCCATGGGCCTGGCCCGAAGTCGTCCCGAACAGATAGATAGATAGATAGATAGATAGATAGATAGATAGATAGATAGATAGATAGATAGATAGGTAGATAGATAGATAGGTAGATAGATAGGTAGATAGATAGATAGGTAGATAGATAGGTAGATAGATAGGTAGGTAGGTTGACAGGTAAGTGAACAATACAAAATCAGCATGCTGCTGAAGACTGGGCCCTTGCATTCGCTTGCGCTACTTTTCTGGAAACAGCGTGTTATTTTATATTTAGACAAAGGTTTTGTTTTCATTATTTACGTTATATACATTTGACGGATATTTGTCCTCATCTTGTTTGTTGTTAACACAACGATTCGGCTGATATACCCTCCAGCCTTCATCGGGTGTCTTGGGGAAATGTCGAACCTGGGTTCTGCTTCCTAAGGTATTTTTCGAAGTTTTTATATTATTATTATTATTATTATTATTATTATTAGTATTATATTATTATTATTATTATTATTATTATATATTATTATTATCATCATTATTATTATTATCATTATTATATTATTATCATCATTATTATTATATTATTATTATTATGATTATCAATCATTATTATTATTATTATTATTATTATTATATTATTATTATTATCATTATTATTATTATTATTATTATTATTATTATTATTATTATATTATCATCATTATTATTACTATTTTATCATCATCATTATTATTACTATTATTATTATTATATTATTATTATTATTATTCAGGTCCCTGCCTGGAATCGAACTCGGAATCTTGGGGTTAGTAGCCCGCGCTCTTAACCACTTCACCATAAGGTTGTTTTTTTTTGTTGTGTTTCGACATTTTTTAAATCAACGGATGAAGGCACATCGCCTCCTGCTCGCTTCATGTTCATGATGTCATGGGTTTAATTCCGAGGCGCCGTAACGTAGGGTCCAGGAATTGAGGAAGGCACTTCATTTCACGCTACTTCAGTTTAATCACCTACAGTAAGTACTTATCGGTTACTGATAAAACATTCCCCTCTCTCTCCCTCTTTCTTTCTCTCTCTTTCTCTCCCTCTTTCCCTTCTCCACCTGTTATATTCTAGACGTTCCACTTGGTTAACTTTTTGCCTGTCCAAAACATTTTCAAAAGTTTGTCTTAAAGGTCCATGCTTCTCTTCAGACATGTAGTTAACCCTTGTTTCATATATTATGAATAATATAAAGCCTTCCTTTCATATGTCTCGAGTTTCTCTGGACGTTGAACAAACGTTGGTAATGTGCGTCATATATGATGCATGGACGTCCGGAAAATATGACTTGTGCATCACACGTTGTACACTGGACGGGCAAAGGGTTAAGAGCAAAGGGGACAAGAGGTCGTCCACGTCTGTTAACGACTATATTAGTACCTGTAACCATGAGGCAAAACATGCGCAGGTTACCGACCAGTACTGCATCGCGGTTGACGACCGGTGGTACTTTAATGTCAAATCATAAAACATGTTGCAATTGGCACGATGTGCCATTAAGCAGATTGGAGATATTCATAACAATCGGTGTTGCTGCTGCTACTACTACTGTTCAGCACTGTGGTTCTCAACTGGGGTCAATATGACCCTTCGGTGTCCATAAGGCCCTTGGGGGTCCATATCAGATTTTGCTGCTAAAATGCAATAAATTGGTTATACTTCTACAGAATCCAGGTAAAAAAAAGTCACAGGTAAGAAAGTCACAGGAAAAAAAAAAAGTCGCAGGAAAAAAGTCACAGGGGTTTTGTCCATAGTGGGATTGTTCGGTGCGGTTTTGTCCGGATCCCATAAATTAATTGTGACTTTTTTCCTATGACTTTTTTCCTAGCCACAATTGTGACTTTATTACTGTGACTTTATTACCGGTCACCACTTCACCATTTCCCACTGCTACGATATACAAAAAATTTTATCACTTGTTTTCTTATATAGTTCCCTAATAATACTTAATCATAAAAATATAACTGGACATGTTTATGTATATCGAATCGTTAGGAGGGCCCACCCGAATAAAAAAAATCAGAGGTGTCCATATGTTAAAAAAAAATAGTTGAAAAACATTGGTTTAGTTCAAAGCCAGTCCTGACTGTGCAAACCTCTGATCAGTTATGTTGGAACCGTGAATATCTCGGTCTTCTCTTTGGCAACGAATACATAGGTCTACATAATCTTATGTCTCCCACTAGAGCTATTTCAAAAAAAGGGCACAGTGAGAAGTTGGTCCTCGAGCCAACTAGTCAAGAGGGTGAGAGATAATCTATAATCTACGTATAGTGTAGTTTACTGGCAATAAATGAACACAAGTTCCCCGTGTACTGCTTTACCTGGGACCACATTATGTATACATGATGGCACTGAGCTCTTTTCTTCCGAGATGGTAGAGTACAATTTGAAAAAGATTTGGCTGCTGTTTCTAGCTGGCTCAGAGACTATTATGTATTCAAGACAGCATCAGGTTCTTTTCTTTCAAGATTGTAGAGTACAATTCGACAGAAATTTGGCTACTGTTTCTTGCAGGCTCAGAGACTATTACGCAATCATGACAACACTGGACATTTTTCTTTCAAGACAGTAGAGTACAATTTGAAGGAGACTTGGCTGCTATTTCTAGCAATCTCAAAGCCTGTCTATAAATATTTGATTCATCCTGGAGCAACACGGTTATAAGTTATTGTGCATTGTTTGCAATCGTACGATGTTCTTAAAGATTCCATTTCTTCTCTCCCTCACTTTCCCCCATCCCATCCTCTCTTTTCACTTTTTCTCTCAATAATAAATTACTCTCCCTTCAACTCTCTCCCTCTCTCACTCAACCACTCTCTCTCTCTCTCTCTCTCTCTCTCTCTCTCTCTCTCTTACAGACATACAGATACAAATACATTTAGAGATATACACCAATTCATTGCCTTTATATTCCCGCCCCTCTTCTGATGGCTTTCTTACCTTTCACATAAGATACCATTACCGGCTTTTTATACTTCTGACAGACGAATCGGATCCATTAACGACAAAAATGCACACATGCGCATGCGCCTGCACACACTCATATATATACCACACCTGTTAACCTTCTGTAAGCTGGCTTATATATATATATATATATATATATATGTATATATGTATATATATATCGGTGCTTCGTTGTGCCATTATTTACTTTTATATATATATATATATATATATATAGATATATATATATATATATATAATATATATATATATATAATATATATATATGTATGTATATATATATATATGTATGTGTATATATATATATATATATATATATATATATATAATATAATATATTATATATATATATATATATATATATATTATGCATATACATGTATATAAATATATATATAAACGCGCGAACGAGCGCGCACACAAACGAACATATATAATGCGTGTGTGTGTATGCACGCGTTCGTGTGTATGTCGGTGCGTATATTTGGATAAGATAACTTTCTATATTGCGCGTGCGTACACACACGCAGGCACGAACGCACGCACACACACACACACATACACACATACACATACACACACACTGATACACTATAGGAATCCGGCTACAGACTTTGCGATAAATAGCACAGCTCTGCTAACAAGAGCAGATGGAACACAGGTGAGAGAAGTAGCTAACAAAAGACACCAAAAAACAACAATAGCAACAGCAACAACAATGTGTGTGTGTGTGTGTGTGTGTGTGTGTGGTGTGTGTGTGTGTGTTTGTGTGTGTATAGACACACACACATCAGCCTATGCAAAATGTTTCTTCCCTTAGCTTAGCAACATTAGATTAAGCTAAACCAATTTATTCTGCTCAAGGCGAGTCTCATAGATTGGAACAGCCTTGATAAATTGACTGCAAACGTGTGTGTGTGTGTGGTTATATACATATATATTGACACACATAGATACATACATACATACATACATACATATATTATACACGCATGCATACATACGTGTGTATGTGTATGTAGATATGAGCATCTATGTGAGCTGCGTGTATGTATGTAAGAGTAGCTATCGATATAGAACGATTGTGTAATGGAATGAAACGTGACACACATATACCACACGCACACACACGCATATATCGTAATCGTCGATATATATATATATATTTATGTATGTATACATGTATGTATGTATGTATGTATGTATGTATGTATGTATGTATGTATGTATGTATGTACACCGTAAATCCTCGAGTATAGTCCGCCCTTGAGTATAATATGCAGGGGATTTTTAGGGGGCTGTACCTCTGAAAAACCTAAACCTTGTGTATAATACGCACCCCTTCTCTAACTTGAATCAAGGAGGTCTATATAACGTCCTTGGTTTTAAAAATGTATACGGTAACGTACTTTATTATTATTGTATATATAACATAATGCAAACGTGTAGCTTTTTTGTGCATTTTGTTTTCAGAAAATAAAGAAATAACGGCAATAACAGTAATAACGTTTAATAAATGTTGCTTACTGCAAGTTATGGATGATTCTTTTATGACTTCATTGCTTTCAAGCTTAGCTTAAGGTATTTTCGCGCCCGACATCCCAAAATGCGTCTGAATAAGCAATGCTAGACAGCAAAATAGAGACTCGGACATTGCTTAGAAAATAATTTTCATTTTTAACCTCGTATATAGTACGCACTAGGGATTTTGACCTTTAAATTTTGGGAAAAAAATGCGGATTATACTCGAGGATTTACGGTATATATATATGACACGTTTTATTTTCAAAATTATTTAGAATCTACGGAGAGAATTTCATTTTTTTTTTTTTTGTTTTTTCATGAAGGACTATCTGCAAACTGATGACTTGTTTTGGTCCAGGCATTGCTAATAATGCGAAACAATGGAATCGCAAACAAGACACATTTCGTTCTCGTTCAATGAGTACCCTCAATTCGTCGGCTGTTGTCGGTTTTGTACTGTAAATTTTATCTTTTCAGCATCCCTAAACAACAACAAAAAAAAGTCTAGTGATGTGTTGGGGAAGCAGTTATATATCAAAAAGATTATAACATGAATATATTGTGAGTTTATCACAAGTTATCTCCATGAAATTAAAATTGCGGTTAGAATCTGAATAATTGTTCTAGAAAATTACAAGAATCCAAGTTGGTTAAAATGAAAAATGTAAACAACTGCTTATCTTTTTGATTTATATTTTAATATTTTGACTTAAAAAATTGTTTTTTTTTTGTTAAGAGAAAATGTTGATTGGACATATGTCTGATCTGCATAGATATGTAGGTTGCTGGTGATGTGCACAATTCTGTTACGTTGTAGAAGTCATCGAAATCTGCTCAATTTTGTGGAAGGTTTAGTCGCCGATTAAAAGGGTCTTATTACTTCACTCGTAGTTTGATTTATTGATCAGAAAGAGAAGAAAATCATAGCTTACTCGGTAGGGAGTGAACTCAGGACGTGAATATCAGCAGGGAAATCAGAATACTGTAGTAATTTCTACAAATTACCCGCTTTTATTATTTCATCGTAATCATATAAAGTATTTGGTATCAATGTCTTCCGTCCAACATTGATACCGCGGTGACTAACACTTTGCTTTACATTATGTGTGTGTGTGTGTGTGTGTGTGTGTGTGTGTGCATGCATGTATAAATGCATGTATTATGTATTTCTCTGTCTATGTCTCTGTCTCTCTCTTTCTCTTTCTCTCTCTCTCTCTCTTCCTACATGCAAGATATATAAAAGAGAGATTTATGCATAAATACGCACATATATGTACATATATACTGGTATACATACAAATATGTGTGTGTGAATTTGTATATACACTTACACGTACACAAATATATATGTAAGCATTTATACACGCACACGCACATTGCATTTTGAACTCGATAAACAGTAACAGAATAACAGAAAATGCAGTAAATATCACGCAACTTTGTGAAACACTAGCAGAAAGACCGCCCCCGGGCGGTTTTCTACTGGTCGCAAGATGAAATTTATACGTTTGATCCCCAATCTGTGTAATTTGTCTGATGTGTTATTTCTAACTTTTCTTTGGGTCGTTTATTCGTCTAAAAGTCCTCAGTCACTGAAAGACAGCGTTAGAATTTAAGAAGCTATCGTATTATGTTAACTTAGCCGCGTATAAGTAAGTCCTCTGTTTACCGTCTTCAACAGCACCCAACAAATAAGAAAGGACACTGGAAATCAACATAATTTTGCTAGCAGTTGGAGAAATGCTTTTACTGACTTATCTGTACAAATTAAGGTTGCAAATATTTGAGGAACTTTTATGTATTTCCAGAAACAAACAAACAAAAAAAAAAACGCTATTTCTCGGTGTAGGATGACACTGTTTCACTGAATAAAAATTATTTTTGTGATTGAATCGTGAAGTTGAAATTTTTGGTAGTAAAATAATTCGAAAATCACATTTGATAAAAATATATCAAAATTAGCATTTATAGGAGTTTTCTAATATTTGCTTATTTGTTGTAAAGGTTACATACTCCAAACTAATTAATAAGCAACTTTGTTTATTATATTGTTTGTTGTTGTTTGTTCCTTCTCGAGTCACACCTGGCTAATAGGACCGGTTTCCTTGGCGTATAGGTTCCTCATCAGGACGGGAGGCCGGTCAGTCGCAGGTGAACTACAAGATGCTGGAGGAAAGAGTGAGAGAAAGTTGTGGTGAAAGAGTCAGCAGAAGTTCGCCATTACCTTCTGTCGGAGCCGCGTGGAGTTTCAGTGTTTCGCTCATAAACACACACATTGCTCGGTCTGAGATTCGAACCCGCGATCCCTTGACCGCGAGTCCGCTGCTCTAACCACTAGGCCATGTGCCTCCACTTATTATATTGTAGATATGAATATTAATTTTGTGAGATTATTTAGCGTCGACGGATGTAAAAAGGGAAAGCTGACATTGTAAATAGCTATTTTATTTCATATTCATATAATAGACGGGACGCCCTTGATGTGAGGGGCGGGGTTAAAATTAAGTATGCTAACACATCATTAGTAATTAGCTTAGTTATGATACTCCACTGGTTATTATATCCCACTATTACAAGTGAAGTATGACTGAGGAGTGACAGAGTCAACAACAGGTGGGTCATCAATGTCTCCGGTAAGTGTAACAGCTGTTGTAGAAAGTGGAACAAATTGGCGTGAAGTTGTTTTACTTTGTTGGGGATCCTTCTGGGAATAAGATCTCTTCAAGCTCCAAACCAAGAACAAATATCCTCTTGGATACGGTGCTCATTTTTAGAACGTTGCCTTTCCACCACCACCACCACCACCAACAACAACAACAACAACAACAACAGCATCGCTAACAAAATTACTATCACATCACAACCACAACGATCACCACCACGAGGACCACCATCTTCACCACTAACACCACCACCACCACCAGCATCGCTAACACCATTACTATCACATCACCACCACTACGATCACCACCATGAGGACCACCATCATCACCACTAACACACCACCACCACCACCACCACCACCACAAGCATCGCTAACACCATTACTATCACATCACCACCACTACGATCACCACCACGAGGACCACCATCTTCACCACTAACACCACCACCAGCATCGCTAACACCATTACTATCACATCACCACCACTACGATCACCACCATGAGGACCACCATCATCACCACTAACACCACCACCACCACCACCACCAGCATCGCTAACACCATTACTATCACATCACCACTAACACCAACACCACTACAAGCATCGCTAACACCAATACTATCACATCACCACCACTGCTATCACCACCATGATGACCACCATCATCACTACTAACACCACCACCACCACCACTATCAGATAGAAACTATTCTCAACTCAGTCCAACTAATCACGTCTCATTCAACATGGTTGACACTACTGACGCGTTGTGTTGCATTAGATCAGCTTCAATCTCACACGAATTATGATAAAAGCACGGCGCTTCATCCATGACCAAAATCACTCTGTTTTCTTGTATATTTCTATCTAGTAAAAATCGATTGCTTGATTCGGTTTATCAATCAACCAGTCGTGCTTGCCAAAGTCTTTTCATTGCCATTCGTGACCTTTTTGAATGACATGCCTTCGGCGACGAACGGATGTTGACAAAAACGCAGCTAATTGGTTAATTAATCGAAAAATTAACCAAAAAAATCGTTTCGTTTAATTGGTTAAATAGCTAACCAATTGACGGATAATAAAGAAGTGAAATCGAATCAGTGCGTGTGTTTATTATTAGTATAATAAACCTTCGTGAAACAACATCTCTTTCAACTCACGGCCTTACATGAAAAGTCTTGCAAACAAAATACAGAAGCAGTTTTATCAGACACATATCAGTACATAAACATACGTTCACATGTACATACACATGTACACACACACACGGACACGTCTACACACTTACCTAAATACTCATGTACACACATATGTACATATATGTAATACTTATATACATACATACATACATACATACATACATACATGCACACATATGCATAGGCACATACATGTGCACACACATTCATACACACGCACATACATGCATACATACAAAGATACACATACATACATACATACATACATACATACATACACACATAGATGCGTACATATATATCATGAACAATCTGTTACTTTCTCAGATGCATCACGGAATTTTGTCAGTGAACAGGTCGCGGTCTCAAAGCGACGAAAATATGTTGGCAAATTAAATTTAAATGTTGAAGTAAATCTAACGGTTTTTGTGTGTTTCTTAAATGGCTTATAAACACCTCTCACGCTGCAATTGTTTTCGTTCTAGCACACGATCTCAGATCAGGTCACTTGCTATGCAAGTACATCTCCGTAGTTTTATCCTTTCTTTCGTAAAAACACAGACACTTTGAATGTTGTAATTATAGATAAAGTGTCTGTAAAAAAAGGGGGTGCGATGGCTAGAGCTTCCGTTCCATGGAACCCAAACTACCTCTACAAAAATGCTAATAATAATCCTTTCTTCTAAAGGCACAACACAAGGCCTGAGATTTGTAGGGAGGGGACGAGTCAGTTACATCGACCCCAGTGAAACGCTGGTACTTCATTTATTGACCCCGAAAGGATGACAGGTAACGTTAATAATAATTCTTTTTAATTTTGGCACAAGACCAACAATACTGAATGTAGAGAGTTAGTCGATAATATCGACCTCAGTACTTAACTGGTACTTTGTTTTATCGACTCCGGAAGGAAAAAAGAAAAGGCAAAGTTAGTTTCGGCGGGATTTGAACTCAGAATGTAAAGAGCTGTAAAAAATGATACAAGTAATTTTCCGATGCTCCAACGATATTGCCAATCCAACATGCTGTAATGAAATTGTTTCTAAAACAGGCACAAGGCCAGTCGATTTTATGGTACTGAGCACTTGAACGGTACTCAAGAGATTGAAAGGTAGAGTTGACCTCGGTAGGAAGTGAACTCAGAACAGATAATACCACAAAGCATTTTGACCAGCGTTTTACCGATTCTGACAATATTCTGCCTTTAATAAAACAATATATTCTTTTCTACTCTAGGCACAAGGCCCGACATTTTGGGGGAGGGGCCAGTCGATTAGATCGACCCCAGTACGCAACTGGTACTTAATTTATCGACCCTGAAAGGATGAAAGGCAAAGTCGGCCTCGGTGGAATTTGAACTCAGAACATAAAGACAGACGAAATACCGTAGGCATTTCGCCCAGCATGCTAACGTTTCTGCCAGCTCGCCGCCTTAAATAAAACAATATATAGAATAATAATTTTTGGAGGGAGAAAAAAAAATTACGTTATGGAATGAGTTGAAAACATTAGATTCTAACAGAGAGAGAGAGAGAGAGAGAGAGAGAGAGAGAGAGAGAGATAGAGATAGAGAGAGATAAAGAGAGAGAGAGAGAAAGAAAGAGAGAGAGAGAGAGGAAGAGAGAGAGAGAGAAAGAGAGAGAGAGAGAGAGAGAGAGAGAGAGAGAAAAAGAGGGGGATAAACAGACAAAGTGACAGCAGCCAGAGAGTCAGAAGTGGTTTCCGAGGCCACCTTCATTTTGACGCACTTTGACGGGTTATACGAGCGCACCGTTCTCCGAGGGCGCTATACGTAAAAAAAAAAGGAAAAAAAAAGAAAAGGTAAAACTTCGTACTTTTGTGCTATTTTTTTTTATTGTCGTTCCTTTTAATGTTTTCAATAAAAACAAGCAGAGGGAGCATATGGTGACTTTCGTTGTGCTTGTCGGAGGTCTTGTCGACGGGTGGTCGTAGGTGGATTGGGAAATGGAAAGGTCAAGGATAAACAAAACTGTCGAGGTCACCTGCATGGATTTATTTACATTTGTGTGTGAGCGCGTGCGCGGCATTTGTGTGTGTGTGTGTGTGTGTGTGTGTGTGTACGAACACGCGCGCGTGTGTCTGTGTCACAAGAGAAGAGCAGAGATCTTCCTTCCGCTTTAGAACCCATCCCACATCCGGTCTAATCAAACGCAGCGTCCCATCAACGCCTCCCCAAATATTCAACCGAGCACGTGTTGTATTAGTTTAACTCCAGCCCCAGGATCATGTGCATGTGTATACAAGAATATCAGTATGACTGTATATCTATCTATCTATCTATCTATCTATCTATCTATCTATCTATCTATCTATCTATCTATCTATCTATCTATCTGTACACACATACAAACATGGATACATGTGTGTGTGTTCGTATATATGCATGAATGTATATATATTTATATTAAACTTAGACAAAGGAGTAGCTATGTGGTAAGTAGCTTGCTTACCAACCACATTGTTCCAGGTTCAGTCCCTCTGCGTGGTACCTTGGGCAAGTGTCTTCTATAGCCTCGGGCCGACCAAAATCTCGTGAGTGGATTTGGTAGACGGAAACTGAAAGAAGCCCATCTTATGCATGTGTAGTTTTCTACATGCTAGGCCACTGGTAGTAAACAATTTCTAAAAATGTTTCCTACCCTAATATTTATTAATTATATATATATATAATCGTAGGATTGCGGTTTCGATTCCCCGACCGGGCGTTGTGAGTGTTTATTGAAAGAAAACACCTAAATCTCCGCGGAGCACCGGCAGGGTATGGTGGCGAGCCCTGCTGTACTCTTTCACTAAAACTTTCTCTCACTCTTTCTTCCTGTTTCTGGTGTACCTGTATTTCAAAGGGCCAGCCTTGTCACACTCTGTGTCACGCTGAATCTCCCCGAGAACTATGTTATAAGGGTACACGTGTCTGTGGAGTGCTCAGCCACTTCTAAGTTAATTTCACGAGCAGGCTGTTCCGTTGATCGGATCAACTGGGACCCTCGTCGTCGCAACCAACGAAGTTCCACTATATCGGAATTTATCAAAGACACATACATAAACATACACATAAATATATATATATACATACATACAGACAAGACACGGAATAATTTAGGCCACGGTAGATATACTATGTCTGAACATATAATATGCGATGGTTACCACTGCCACGAAAACTACCACAACCACCAAAACCATCACCACCACCACCACCGCCGCCGCCGTCACCATCATTATCACCACCATCACTATCACCACAAACCACGATAGCCACCACTCCCATCACAACTACCACCACCACCATCAGCAACACGACAATCACCACTACTACCTTCACCATCACCATTACCATCACTATCCGATTGCGTTTCCACAACGTAGCGGTTCGGTAAAAGAAACTGATGGAATAAGTACTTGGGTCGACTTGCTCCGCTAAACCCTCCTAGATGGGTACCCCAGCATGGCCGCAGGCCAATGATTGAAACAAGTAAAAGTTAACAGATTGTCTTGTATTTTTTTCTTCCAATCGCTTTTAAATCATTCAAAGTATTCGTTGATTTGTCCTTTATGCGTCCCCAACAAATCCCTTTTCCTATCTAAACGAGAAGTGAAAGTAGTTAATGTGTCACTACTACTTTCTAGGTTGTTGCTCAACCGTAACTGTATCTACGTAATGTGAGCCAGCAAAACCTGGAAGTTTTCCCCGAGGGAAACAGCATGAAACGCATGCATGAGTGCTTCTGACACGTGTAAAGACATGCATCAATGCTTCGTTAAATCGTGCCGCATCAATGTCCTTCCATCTTCTCTATCTCCCTCTCAATCTCTCACTTCTTCTTCAAACACTTTGAGCTTAGTGCGACACATGTTTCCAAAAGCGAATATTTATGAAGCTTCTGCGCTGGTTCGCAAGGCCTCGCCTGGTGGTTTACTAAACTTTAGAACTCGTTGACTAGGCTTCAAAGATGGCTTAGTAGGGAGGCGCGTGGCTTAGTGGTTAGGCTGTTGAACTCATAATCCTATGATTGTGGTTTCGATTCCTGGATCAGGCACCGTGTTGTGTTCTTGAGCAAAGCATTTTATTTCACATCGCTTCAGTCCGCTCATCTAGCAAAAACCAGTAACCCTGTGACAGATGGGCATCCCATCCTGAAGCGAGGAGAATATATGTGCCATGGGAACTGAGAGCCGGGCCCCATGAGTCTATATGACTTGGGAAGTATAATAATCCTTTATCTTTATTAGGTCCCAGGGTTGATTTACTAGGCTACTGGTCGTTTACAACTCCTCAGTACTGGCTTGTGTTTTTGTCTGTTTGTCCACCCCCCCCCCAACACACACACAACCGATTTTGGTGTGTTTACATCCCCGTAACATTGCGGTTCAGCAAAAGAAACCGATACGATAAGTACCAGGTTTACAAAGAATAAGACAAGGGGTCAATTTCTTTGATGAAAAGGTGGTGCTCTAGCATGGCCATAGTCAAAATGACTGAAACAAGTAGAAGTGTAAGCCAGTAATTGTATTAAAAAATTTTGTATATTGTAAACGTATAAGCTTTTTATTGCACAAATTTTAATAACAAAATTTTATAATGACATCCCCCACTCCCCAAAAGATCATGTGGACCGCGGTTGAGAATCTTTGCTTTAGACAGTTGCTCGACCAACGAGAAAGAACAGCCGAACCCATTTCATATCTCTACTAGAAAAGTCCACTTGTCTATAGAAGTTAAAAAAAAAAAAAAAAAAAAAAAAGGCAGAAAGGTCACCGCTGGAATGCTTTTGATCATAAGGTTTCTAGATCAAAGATGGAGGATTTGGGGTTGAAAAAAAAAAACCAAAAAACAACCAGCAGCAGCAGTCAGGATATATCTTCGAAATATTAATCTACATATTTTGGTATGTGTACACAATACTGAAATTCTTTTTCGTTTATACACCCATCCAACCATCCACAATCCTCTCACACGCGTGCGTGTATGTATGTATGTATGTATGTATGTATGTATGTATGTATGTATGCATGTATGTATGTATGTATGTACGTACGATGTACGTATGTACGTATGTATGTATGTATGTATATGCTGATATATATATATATTATATATAATATATATATATAGATATATTTTATATATATATGTATGTATATATATATCTTATATGTATGTATGCATGCGTGTGTATGACTGTGTGCGCATAAGTATGTTTAAATAAGTATATTCACAATATCTATCTATCTATATCTATACCTATATCTATATCTATATATATACAGGCATATGTATAAAAAACGCACCAACACATATACACATATATATACGCATACATACATAATACAAACACACGTATACACACACACACACATATATAATATGCAACATTGTATGTGTATATACATATATGTAACAGTGTCTATGTACATATGTGTATATATATACCTACCTACCTATCTATCTATCTATATATCTATCTATCTATCTATCTATCTATCTATATATCTATCTATCTATCCATCCAGTATTTTTACTATCTATCTATCTATTATCTATCTATCTATCTATCTATCTATCTATCTCTATATATATATATATATATATATATATATATATATATATA
>NW_021824636.1:0-5000 GCF_006345805.1 Octopus sinensis | reverse complement strand
CCGAAACGCTAGGTTACGGAGACACAAAGCTCCATCTTAACGTTCTGAGTTCAAATTCCACCGAGATCGGCTTTGCCTTTCATCCTTTCGGGGTTGAACGTAAGGGTCAATATAATCAACTTATTCCTCCCCTAAAATTGCTGGTCTAGTGCCGAAATTTGAAACCATTATTTATTGTATATGTTAGCTGTGTAGTATATATATATATATATATATATATATATATATATATATATATATATATATAATATATACATATATATACATATTATATAGATATATATATATATATATACATATATATACAATAATATATATAATATATATATATATATATATATATATATATTTCTTTACTCAGAGGAAAGGAATATGGTCATGGTTAGTGCAGATCCTCTGTATGTATACACATACACATACTCACATATATATGCACATAAATATACTTGTATATATATGCATACACACATACACATAAGTCCAAGACTTAAGAAAGAAATAAGCACGGGTTGATTTGTTCGAGTAATTTCTTTCGAAGGACGGCGACCCGGCGCAGTTTGTAGTTCAATGACTGAAATGAGATAGAAGTGAAAAGCCATGCATTTCAGTAGAAATATGGCAAGAAAAGGGTTGCGGCCAAGTGCGTTGGATATGCTTCACCAATAAGATCTTAGAAGACCTAAACATGTCTGTTAAAAAATTTCCTGCGGTATTAGAGACGAGATGCCTTTCTGATTGCATTGTTCTATGAGTTAATAAATAAATAAATAAATAAATAAATAAATATAAGAGGTTTGTTTCCGAACTACATGGTTCCGGGTCCAATCCACTGCGTGGCATCTTCATCGTCTGTATAGCCTCGGGCCGACCAAAGCGTAGTGAGTGGATTTGTTTAACGGAAACTGAAAGAAGCTTGTCGTATTTGTGTGCGCATGTGTGTGTGTGTGTGTGTGTGTGTGTGTGTGTGTGTGTGTGTGCGCGTGTACGTGTGCGTGCGTGTCTTTGTGTCTGCGCTGCTCTCCCACCCCCTTGACAACGTATGCTGGTGTACTTACGTCCCCGTAACCTAGCTTTTCGGCAAAAGGGGAGCGATAGAATAATTAACACGCGCAAAAAAATAGAAATGAATAGTGGGGGGTCGACTCGTTCGATTAAAATTCTTCAACACAGTGCTCCAGCATGAGCGCAGTTTAATGATACTAAAATAAAAGATAAAAAATAAAATAAATAAAATGGATTGGACGATATTGTTGAACTTATAACCCCTGGTTGCTGCTTTAACTTATTAAACGCCCTTAGGGAATTGTTTGGAAGGATAATGGCATGGAAAATCTCAGATAATTAAAATGTTTCGTCTCATTATACTACAGTTGCTGGAAGTATTCCGTTGTGGCATCTAAACCGGAACCATGTGACTGCAAAGCGAACGTCTTAAGAGAAACTGTATTTACCACGGTACAGTTTCGTTCCATATAAATCCGAAATTGTTTTACTTCACAGAATGATCTATATTTTTATACAGCGTTAATTTATAAGCGTTATGGCGCGTAACATAATTTCTTCCGAAGACTAATATACAAATCTATATCAGCTGGTGATTTGTTATAGATATTGACAGATATATAAATAAATTCACTGCGATATTATATATGGTTATGACTATAGGAACTGTGATTTAGCTAGATCTAAACTTCTCAATATTACAGACGTAAGACTTAAATTTTTCTTGGAGACATTTTGACCAAAAATTATTTTAGAGCAAGTCTAAAATAATTTATTCGTATAAGACACATCGAAACTCTGGCTCTTTACGCTCTTTTACCATTATTCAACAGACCATAAGTGCGCCTAAATTTGTCAATGAAATTTCATTTAAAATGACCGATGTCAAACGTATAATGGTGAAATCTCTCTTCTTTGCAATCTCTCTCTAATATACACAAACATTCACATAATATACATACGAAATAAACACACACACACATGTATGTATGTGTGTATCATACAAACGTAGACATACATATACATATATACATGTATACATATATACATTCATATACATACACATAATATATATATATATATAGTTTATATATACTATACTATATTACATACATATATATATATAAATATATATACATATATATATATATATATATATATATATATATATATATATATATATATATATATAGATATGTATATATATATATATATATATATATATATATATATATATAACGTGCTGGACCTATAATATATATATATATATATATATATATCTATATCTATGTATATATATATATATATATATATATATATATATATATATATTATATATATATATTATATATATATATATATATATATATTATATATATATATAGGTCCAGCATGTTTGAGTCACGTATTTCCATTAGATGAGTAGTTTCCATTTCGCAACTGTGTTCACCTTCTCTCACATCCGCCATTATTTCAGCAGCGCAATAAATTCACAGCTTCTATTATCTCTCGACCGGAAGTGACGACAGGACACAACGATTTATTTGCATGACGTACTTTTGGGTTGTTTGAAATCGGTGAATATAACGGATAACACACTTTTTTTTTTTTTTCATTTCTTTGTGTCCTATTGAAAATAACTCTGATACTAAAAGGAAACAGGTAAACCCTAACTTTATTCGATCTATATGTCAAATTTAAACGTAGAAATCTCTCTGTAAGAGTAAGATTGTGTTGTGTGACCGACCAAATCGGTTGCAGATATTCTGTAGCTTATTTGGACAAGACACTTAATTCCATGCGCTTCGGCTCACCTAGTTGTTCTTCTGAAATATGTACCAAACTTATGAATGTTATCTGTCTTATATTGGTGTTCTATCCAGAGCAAGATTCCTTTCTGCTTTGCTTGTTTCCTACGGAGAAAAAGCTTTTATGTAAGTCGTGGGTAAACTGAGGCTCGTGGGACTTTCTCAGTGGGATATCTAACGAAAAATTACCTTGATGATGAGCCATGTCTCATGCGGCCCGCTTCTCCAGAAAGGCTGCTCATACTAGTTCTATGTTTTTGTTCGTTCTGTTAGAAATAGCAGTCAAATTTTCTTCAAATCACACCGGTTTTGATAAATTATATACGTGTGTGTGTTTGTGTGTGTGTGTGTACGTGCGTGTGCGTGTGTGTGTATGTGTGTGTGTGTGTGTGCGCGCGCGTGTGTAATTTCTTTACTCAGGAGGAAAGGAATATGGTCATGGTTAGTGCAGATCATCTGTATGTATACACATATTGTATACATACACACACACACATATAAAGTATATTTATGTATATATATATAAGTATATTTATGCATGTATATATATATATATATATATATATATAATACATATATATATATATATATAATATACATATTATGCATATATAATAAGTATATTTATATGTATATATATATATAGCACGCCGGGCGAAATACTTAGTGGTGTTTCGTATTTCGTCTGGCTTTGCGTTATGAATTCAAATTCCACTGAGGTCGACTTTGCCTTTCATCCTTTCGGGGTCGATAAAGCAAGTACCAGTTGCGTACTGGGGATCGATGTAATTGACTGGCCCCCTCCCCCATAATTTCGGGCCTGTGCCTAGAGTAGAAAAGTATATATATATATATACACACACACACACATAAATATACTTATATATATGCATACATATAAATAATATATATATATATATATACATTCATGTATGTATGCAAGTATATATACGTCGGACTTGCACGCAGTGTTTTTGCCTACCAAATTTACTCTGGAGGCATTTGTGGTTCTGTGGCTTTAGCAAAAGACACTTGCTCAAGGTTCCAAAGGTTACAAAGCCAATTTCTTAACCACGCAGCCAGAGGGAAAGTAAAGAAGCTGTTTATGAACATCCACATTATGACTGATATCACACACACACACACATACACAATCACACACACATACACACATGCGTGTGTGTGTGTATGTGTGTGTGATAGTAATGGTACTATCATCATATTTTACACAAAAACAATTTACAAACAATGGCTGCCACCCACTTCTTCCACATCAAACGTACATATTCATCTACTTTTTTTCCTGTCTACCTTTTACACAGTTGTAGGTGTTCGCTTTTTTTTTGAGAGTGTTACTGTTATTTTTTGCTTACATCAGTTTCTTTCTGTTTTTTTTTGTAATATACAAAAACAATGAAAAAGAAATATGTATATTAATATAACAAAAAATACAGTAAAACTATAAAAAGAAAGAAAAAAAATTTGAAGGCAATGAAACTTGAGTGCAACTTCGTCACAATAGAAAACTCAAATCTCTCGCTTGAGTAAGACTTGACAAAAGCTTCTAGTCAGAACACTTGTGCATACGATATTCCGTCATACAATAGCTGAAGCGGACGTGGGGAAGCATGATGTGCCTTAGATACGAAACAAGCGTCAAGTTGACACAACAATAGAGGCTCAGATATCAGGATGATGTTATTGTTTGTTTCGGTTACCATAGCAACAGCATTATCTCTGTTTGACTGTTAGTTTTGTTCTGCACAACACATGTGAAGCAAATATACAAAGTGCTTGGTACATTTGACGTGTCCATTTGTATACACTTACGCCAACACACATCCGCACTTACACTCGCATACACACATACACACATGAGTTTACATCTATGTGTCCACTCATACACATTCATTTATCTTTTATCTTTAATCGTTTATTTGTTTCAGTCATTGGATGCGGCCACGCTGGGGCACCAGCTTGAAAAGTGAGAAGCTTGCAGCACTTACGTTTCCCAAGCGGTCACCCAGCAAAGTATTAACTTGGTTCGATGTTGCTTAACCCTCGGTGATCGGACAAAAACCGATGATTTCAACATACGCACACCTGTATATACGCCCCCCCCCGCACCTGTAAATTAACGGTTCGGCACAAAGAACCGATAGCATAGGGACCAGGCTTTTAAACTGAATA
>NW_021824635.1:15000-17880 GCF_006345805.1 Octopus sinensis | reverse complement strand
TGGCATGTATGTATAATTCCCTCTGGCATGTATGTAACTGCCCTCTATATAAAATTAATATGTTCAATAAGAAATAATTATTTCGAAATTTATTCTCTTATGAGGTTTTCACGCCTATCTACCTGACAATTTCTTGTTAAGTTTCCTTATTAAGTAGTTGTCCTTAATGGCTAATATATATATAGTACATATACATATTAATATATATATATATATATATTATTATATACATATACATATTATATATATATGTTTATGAGCATAAGTTGTGTCTATTTGTTATAACATATTCATAGAAATATATATGTATATTACATATTTTTATTCACGCAAGCACACAAACATACACAGATATTATATATATATATATAATATATATATATATATATATATATATATATAATATATATATATATACATACTATATATATTAATATATATATATATACAATATATATATATATATATACATATATATATATATCCATCTATACATATATACATATATATATATATATGTATGTATATGTATATATGTATATAGATCTATATATTTATATATGTATATATGTATATATATATATGTATATTATACAATATATATATATATATATATATATATGTATATATATATATATATATATATATATATATATATATGACCACATGTATGATTAAGCCTCTTTACTTATACATACTTACATACATTCATACATGTATATATATATCTGTGTTTGTGGATGTGTGCAGATGCATATACATATACATATGCACGCAGACATATACACAAACAGATAAGAAATGGGAAAAGATTTAAAGCTAAAAGAAAACAAATATAGAATAAGAAAAAACATGGCGGCTGAAAATGTCATCCCACTGAGCAAGACCTGCAAATGTCAGCAGGCTACTTGAGCCAGGCTAAATACAAGAGATGACAAGTTGGCTTGTAAACAAGAGCAGTAGTCAAACGGTCTCTCTTTCTGTTTTTCTTTCTATCTCTCATTCTTTCCCTATTTCTCTCTTTTTCTCTCTCTCTCTCCCGATGTCTCTCTCTTTATCTCTCGTTCCATGCTTGCCTCTGTCTACCACAATTTCTTTAAGACACGCATACATACGCACACTTATACGCTCATAAACACACTCATGCAGACATGCCATCGTAGCATATTAGAGTACAGTTATATACATACGCATGATCTCGGTTGTACAGCCTTTCGGCATGTCTATAGTGTTCCTCTTCTCTCTCTCCCTCTCTCTCTCTCTCTCTCTCCCTCGCTCTCTCTCTCTTTCTCTATCCCCCGCTCTCTCTCTGTCCTTCTTTCTCTCTGTCCTTCTTTCTGCCTCTATGTCACTGTCATACATTCATACATATAATATATATATTATATATATATATATATATATATATATATATATATATATATATATTGTGTTTTCTTGTTTGGATTAACTTTATATATATATATATATATATAATGCATATACATATATATCTCTTTCCACTCTCTCCCTCTCTTTCTGTCACACACTCGTGCATTATATATATATAAAGTTAACTAGTATCTTTCGTACACACACACACACACACACACACCCACATACATACACACATACACACACACACACTTTTATATGTATTTACATACATATTCTATATATATATATATATATATATTCATATATATATATATATATATATATATATATATATATATTATAGAGAGAGAGAGAGAGAGAGAGAGAGAGAGAGACATAAACATATATATATATAACTTAGATAAAACTTGGATATGTTTCGATCAAAGATTGGCTGAAGCCATTTGTTACGTAATGGCACCACTTTTTAGGATTTGGTAAAGTCATGTTTTGTGGCATTGTGGGCCATTCGAGTAAGAAGTTCTTGCTGAGTGAGTTGTATCCAGGTATAGGTGGCTGATCTCGTACCCCTTGAAGAAACCTGACTAGGTTCAGTTTAAAGATAATGGAATCCTTTTCCTCATTGATCTGTTTTGGGACAATGTTAAATAGAGCAGGGCCTGTTGAGGGAAAGGAATTCTATTGCAGTGTAATTATGTGTTGTGATCCTGAATTGGGTAGGGAAAGTATGGTCCGTGGTCTTAGCCTTGGGTGGATTTTAGAACTAATGCTGTGATCGTTTGGATGATGCTGGTGGTATATTCTCATCGTGCAAATACCATGAAACGCGCGGCGGCATTGTAGAATAGAGTTTCACTGCTTTAAGGCGGTCCCAATACATACATATATATATATATATAATATATATATATATATATATATATAACGACAGGCTTCTTTCAGTTTTCGTCTACCAAATGCACTCACAAGGCATTGGTCGGCCCGATTCTATAGTAAAAAACACTTGCCCAAGGTGTCACGCAGTGGGACTGAACCTGGAACCACGTGGTTGGTAAGCAAGCTACTAGTATAAATGTATGTATGTATATGTATAAATGCGTATATGTATGTATTTGTGTATACATACATTACAAACAGACTTACATTAAAAAAAAATTGTTTTTCAGGGAGAATCATAGATAGATGGAAACCAGCTGACAACTTGATGTCAATGTGGTCAGGAACATGGAGGGGATGAAAGATATCTACGGACCATTCATGTGAAGTTTCAGATCCAGTATCCAAGATACGTTCCTACATGTTCACCTTCATAACTGTTACTATTGGAGCTACAGTTTATATATATATATATATATATATATATATATATATAAAACCGGTCTGGACCAAAGTATAACTGAAATTGTATTTGGGGTGAAATAATGTTTCTTCCTAATTTGTAAGCAAAAAGTGGCCATGATATCTGGTTTCAAAAGATGAACATTTAAACGAGAGACGATGAGT
>NW_021824635.1:0-10000 GCF_006345805.1 Octopus sinensis | reverse complement strand
TCTCAGGAGGGTCGTCACGCCAATAATAAACACACTCATTGGTTTTATTTCACTTCTTTCATTATTATTATTATTATTATTATTATTATTAGTGAATTGTAGGCAGCAAGATGGCAGAATCGTTAGCATGTCAGGCACAAAATGCTTAGAGGCATATTTTCCCGGATCCTTACGTTCTGGGTTCAAATTCTGCTGAGGTTGACTACGTCTTTCATCCTTTCTGGGTCGATAAAATAATTAACTGTCGAACCCTGGGGACGATACAAGCGACTTAATCCTTCCCCACTAAATTTGCTGGCCTTGTGCCAAAATTTGAAGCCATTGTGTTGTTATTATTATTTTTGTTGTTGTTGTTGTTGTTATCATTTGAGGTCTAATTTGCCTTTCATCCTTTCGGAGTTGATAAATTAAGTACCAGTTTCGCTCTGGGATCCATGTAATCGACTCATTCCCTTCCACCAAAATTGCTACCCTTGTGGAAAATTTCGAAACCATTATTATTATTATTATTATTATTATAATTATTATTATTATTATTATTATTTCACAGCCTAAGGCGGCGAACTGGCAGAATCGTTAGCACGCTGGACGAGATGTTTAGCGGTAATTCGCCTGCCACTACGTTCTGAGTTCCACTTCCGCCGAAGTCGACTTTGTCTTTCATCCTTTCGGGGGTCGATTAAAAATGTACCAGTTACGTACTGGGGTCGATGTAACCGACTAGCCCCTGTCTCCAAATTTCAGGCCTTGTGCCTGTAGTAGAAAGGATTATTATATCACAGCCTGCTCAGGAATGTAACGTGCAAGTGGCTGAGTACTCCACAGACGCGTGTAGCTTTAACTTAGTTCTCATAAATATTCTGCGTGACACAGAATGTGTCAAGTGTGGCCCCCTATGAATTACAGGTACAACTCATTTTTGCTAGCCGAGTGAACGGGATCAACGTGAAATAAAGTGTCTTGCTCAAGGACGCAACGCGACGCTCAGGAATCGAACTCTCGACCTCATGATCATGAGCCGAATACCCTAACCACTACGCCACGCGCCTTCCCTTCTTCTTTGCCTCTCGTAATAAAATACACATGGAATATCAATATGATGGGATGGTCACGGCTGGAATATCTTTGACAGACCTGCCCAATCAGGACTGATCTTGAGCTAAACAAAAACGTCGACGATGGTGATGTTGATGATGATGATGATGATGATGATGATGATGATGTTGACAGCGATGCGTTGGCCTCTACGCGGTTGATCGAGCTGCTGAAAATAGCAGCCAGGTGTGACCTGCATTGCGTATACACAGTTTTGAAAACGCAAAGGACACAGGATAATGAAGCCGTGATCAGATCTGCTCAAGCAGGACTGTTTGATGGTTGACAACAAGAGTAATAACAACAACAACGAGACAGGGAGGAACACTTCGTTGTGGTGATCACTTGGTTTGCTAGAAACAGCAGACAAACTTTCTCGGATTATTCTCTACCATTTAAAAATCTGTTATATGTCAAACAATCAGTATTAGATTAATATAGTTATCTGTGCATCATATTTAATGCAAATACATCGCGAATTGGCTAATTTAACTGCAGTATTCGGCTGGGCCGGATATATATCTCTTGTGGACGTTCTGTATCTAAAAACACAAAAATATCTCAGAAGCAAACGAAATTCGTCCAGCAACTTTAGTAAGAATATTAGATATGCTTCCGAGGCCCACAGCTCTTCAATATCCTCCCGAAGAACCTAAGAGACCTGCATGGGTTGGATGCAGATGTCTTTAAAATAAAACTGGATCTCTTCCTGTCAGGTGTCCCAGATGAACCAACTTCACGGCAGGAGGTGCAGATGAGGGCAGCTGCATCGAACTCTCTCATGCACCAAAGGGCAATTGCTACAAAGCATTTGTGAAGTAAAATCATGTAGCAACACCAAATGGCGATGCCCCAGCATGGCCACAGCTCGTGAGCTGAAACTAGATAAAAAATTTTAAAAAATAAAAAATATGCATTTCTGCCTAATTGAGCTTTGTCAATATGTGTTCCCACTGGCAACCGGATTATCTTATTAGCATGCAGCATGCAGTGGGAACATGCTGCTTACGAAAAGAATCACGCAAGAAATGCTCGTGTGGCACTTGGGCCGCTGCTACTGGAATATTTTTCTCTGTTACTGATATATCTTTGCGATTTTAAACAGAGTACGTCCATCCATAAGAGATATCCTTTTTGGATCAATACCGCAGTTAATTTGTCTTTTCACGATGTATCTGCATTAAGCATTATAGGCACACACGTCTGTTCTATCATTAAAAAGAAAACGAAGGAGGATATATTGGCTTAGATGTTCTTGGATATTCTAAAAGCGAGAGGATCACGATTGAATATGCTTTTGGTCTCGGGTCTGCTTGATTCAGGCTCAACCTGGGGTTAAATGATAGTGCTCATTGTAAAAACAACTATAAAAAATAGTATCAACTAACAGCTAGTTTGACGATGATGATGATGATGAGGAGGAGGAAGAGGAGGAGGATTGTCATTGTAATTATGATGATGATGATGATGATGATGATGACCATCATCATCATCATCATCATCTTCATCCTCATCGCCACCACCACCGCCATCACCATTTCTATTAATTACTACTACCACCACTACCGACACTGCCACCATCACCACATTCATCCTCATTCCCGCCACTAACATCTTTATCGTTAGCTCCATCATTATCACCGCCTCCATCATCATCAGCAGCAGCAGCATTATCATCATCATCATCATCAGCGTCATCAGCGTCATCACCATCACCAAACCACCACGAGAACCATTGACGTCATCTTGACCACTATAACTACAGCCATCATCAACATCACCATCAACAACAACAATGACAACATCATCTTACCCAACCCATTATCAATAACTAGTAGTAGTAGTAGTAGTAGTAGTAGTGGTGGTGGTGGTGGTGGTGGTAGTTATTGTTGTTGTTGTTGTTGTTGCTGCTGCTGCTGCTGTTGATGTTGTTGTGCTGCTTTGGTAAATATTTAAAAATTTGGATTCCGTGCTATAATTTTGCGAGCTGCCGGCTGATTATCTTAATAACAGCTTCGTACGATAAGCTTTTGAAAATATGGTTGACGGCTCTAAAGTTGTGAAGATCTTACTAATGCTCATAATAACTTCCGAACAAACGGAAGGACTTGCTAATGACGATGAGGATAATTTTGGGAAGCGAAGAAGGTTTAAGGATGAATGTCAGCATGTCGGGCAAGATGCATTGTAAGATACTTTGCCATATAGGGAAATTCACCGGAAGACACATTCGCCGTATGGACCATGATAAAATGTATTATTTCAATATAATCGCAGCAGAGTGGTTGTGTGGTAAATGGCTTGCTTGCCAACCACATGGTTCCGGGTTCAGACCCACTGTATGGCACCTCGAGCAAGTGTCTTCTAGTATAGCCTCGGGCCGATCATAGTCTTGTGAGTGGATTTGGTAGACAGAAACTAAAAGAAGCCCGTCGTATATATATATATATATGTGTGAGTGTGTGTGTGTGTGTGTGTGTGTGTGTGTGTGTATATATGTTTGTGTGTCTGTTTGTCGCCTCACCATTGCTTGTGAACCGATCTTGGTGTGTTTAGGTCTCTGTAAACTTAACGGTTCGGCAAAAGAGAGTCGATAGAATAAGTACTAGGCTTACAAAGAAATAAGCCCCGGGGGGGTCGATATGTTCGACTAAAGGCGGTGCTCCAGCATGGCCGCAGTCAAATGACTGAAACAAGTAAAAGAATAATAAAGAAAAAAGAATAAGAGAATAAGAAAAAGTTTTATAAAAGCATTCAATAGACAAGTCTTTATTCAACGTCAAACATTAAAAAGGAAAATGAAACAGAAAAACTGATAAAGTCATTTAAAACGAAATGTTTTTCACGGCGAATTTTGCAACGGCAAAAATTTCCTATAAGCGGAAAGTCAATGGAAGCCACTCGGATTTATTTGCTTCAAGTAAACTCCATGTGGAGGTTGAGTAAACACTGATTATTGCTGACATAGCATACAAGGGGCACATGATAAATTTGTTGGTTCCTTTAGGTTTCCTTTGATTTTTATTTATTTATTTATTTACCATTATTAATATTATTATTATTATTGTTGTTGTTGTCGTTGTCTTTGCACATGTTTAGAAATACGTCTTGGAGAGTCTGGCGCGGTGTGGACCGTGTGAAGGTTATGATTGCGTCTTTTAGCTCATTAATGGTTTTCGGGCGATTCTTGTACACTGATCCCTTACTTGCTCTCCAGAAAAAAATGTCTGGCGGTGTTAAATCGGGTGATGTTGGTGGCCAAAGTCCCTTCGAAATAATCCGTTCACCGAAAAATTCACTGCGGAGAGACTTTTTGAACATTCTGTACTCTTTATTTTTGATGGAATAGTGTTTTCTTTCCTTTTTTATATGCAAGCTGTCCAATTTAGCCCGAACATTCTTTATCATTTTACGGAGATGTATTTGCATAGCAAGTGACCTGATCTGAGATCGTGTGCTGGAACGGAAACAATTGCAGCGTAGAAGGTGTTTATAAGCCATTTAATAATTCTTTATCACTATCGCCGAAAACAGCCGGGGTAGATTACCCTTCGTTTCTTCTTTTAAAAGTAAGATATATCATTATGAAATCTAGCAGAGATATCTAGCAATACGATGGTTGTTTAGCTCTAAAACAGATCAACCTTGAGCAGCCAAACCGATAATCCTTTCTACTATAGCCTGGATTTTGTGGGGAGGCAAACGGTCGATCACATCGACCCTAGTTCTCAACTGGTACTTAATTTATAGACCTCGAAAGGATGAAAGGCAAAGTCGACCTCGGCAGAATTTGAACTCAGAACGTAGCGATGGGTGAAATACCGCTAAGCATTTCGTCCTGCGTGTTAACTATTCTGCCAGCTCACTGCCTTCAGACAAACCAATAATGAAAAGCGTTCCAGTCGTGATAATCCCGTTATTTTTTCAAGTATAACGACTCATCTCGTCGGCCTTTCCTTTGTATTAAAACGGAAGATTTGATTGTAGGGCGATTTGGTTGTCATTTCTAGCCTGCTGAGCGGCCACACAATATCGGCGATGTTGGCCTCGATTTGATGTTTTGGTATCTACCTGATTATACAAAACCACGCTAGTTAATAAATAAATAAATAAATAAATAAATACCGGCGTTGTCCGAGTTGCATTTTAATGATTGAGGGGCTGGCATCAAGGCTGCGAGTTGGCAGAAAGGTTAGCACGCCGGCCGAAATGCTTAGCGGTATTTCGTCTGCCGCGACGTTCTGAGTTCAAATTCCGCCGAGGTCGACTTTGCCTTTCATCCTTTCGGGGTCGATTAAATAAGTACCAGTTACACACTGGGGTCGACGTAATCGGCTTAATCCCTTTGTCTGTCCTCGTTTGTCCTCTCTATGTTTAACTCCTTGTGTTTAGTAAAGAAATAGGTATTTCGTCTGTGTGAGTTTGGATTTAGTGGTAATTATTATTGGAGGGCGTCCGTATAGTAAGTGCAAGTTTCTATCGACTGTTTTTGTGTCATTTCCTGTTATAATTATTTGTGTGATATTCTTCGTTGGAAAACCATCGTGTTTTCCCCTGTGGGGGAAACATTCATTCCTGGCAAGATTCCGAAAAGTGTAACTTCGTATGGCGAAGAGTCGTCAACCGACAGGGAGGCAAAAAAGATTGAAAGTTTAATATTTGGCGATATTTCGGATTCTTCTGAAAGTGAATTTCCCCAACCATCAATGTGTACTGTTGCAAAGAGGAATATTGACGTGAAAAGCTTTCAAACAGAAGAAAATAAAGAAAAAAGAAGTTTTGCGTTGGCGGCTGGAGGTGGAACCCGCCAGCTGTCGACAAACAAAAATGACCTGATAAAGTACACAGATATGATAACAATTGAAGACGGTGTTGTGAAAGTTCAACCCCCCAGAAGAACTATTAATGTTAGAAAAAAAAAGAAAAACAATTATTTTAAAATCTTACTGTCTAAAAGGGAAAAGAAATGATAGAGTGAGCGAAGAGAAAGTTGAGAAGTGCTTGAAACCCATCTGGCAGGAATATCACATACTTAGCCAGAGGGAAGAAGTTTGGTGCTATCGAAGTATGACTAAAAGATATAGAAATGGCACAAATGCACTCAGTTAAATCTTTAGAAACGGAGGACGTTGTTGTAATTCCAATATATATGGGAATGAGGACGTCAGAGATACGTATACCAAGGGTCCCACCTCAAGTCGACCCTATGTAGTTGATGGCTGCAGTCCTGGCAAAAAAGGAAGATAATATAACACTCCTTCAAGCTACCGTCATAGAAAAGGCTTATTGGACCGGTCAAACGGTTTACCTCCTAATACAAGCAGAACAGTCAATTTTAGAACAGTTACCGGAGAAAATAGAAATTGGGGAGGAATTCCTTTAACGCATTCGTCGAGGGGCGTAAAGCCCCGATGTTTCCAGTGTGGCCAGCTGGGTCATATAAAAAATCACTGTAGAGACAGTGAGGAAAAATCTAAAGGTGAGAAGAGAGAGAGAGAGAGAGAGAGAGAGAGAGAGAGAGAAACAGAAGAAAAGAAAGCAACTAACAATAAGAGAAAAATGGAAAGTATAAATCACCAAAAACAGGTCGAACAAAAAAGACACAAACCAAAAATAGTAAGGAAGGAAACAGAAGAGAGGGGGATAGTCGCGTTATACAGAAAAAAATGAAGATTTAATGAGAGAAATTAAAGCGAAAAAATCAGCCACTAGGATTGCAGAACTTTCAAATAAATATAAGAACTGAGTTCTACGAAATGGATAAAAAGATTCATAATGTATTACTTAACACGTATAGAAAATTCGGTGTCGACGACGGTATTGGATTTTAGTCAATCCAATTTTCAAGACTTACCACTTCCGACCCTATATCAAGAAAATCAGGACACCCGGATTAAATATGCAAGTAATGTCTATTCACAAATGTTCGTGGCCTGATGTCTAGCTGCAAGCAAGGGCGCTTCCTAATGACATCAGGTCAAGAAAATTGGATGTGATTGTTGCAAAGGGCCAAAAGATCTGCTGCCCCTCCTGAACGGCTATGAGAAATACGTTTCTCCGAGTCGGGCGGGAGATGGGGGTGGGGTGTTGGTCCTACTAAAAAGAAACCGGGTAGCCGAGAAAAAGATGTTTTTTTTCTGATCCAGAAGGCAAGTTGGTCGTTCTCGACCTGACATTCAGTTGTGGCAAGACAATCAGGCTGGTTGCAATTTATGTACGCAACGTTATGGGCCCACAAAGTGAATATTTTCGTGACCTGGGAAAGTTCCTGGCCCCGTCACATTTGCTTGTACTGATATGAGACTTTAATATAATCTGTGACGCACACACAGATTGTGTTGGCTCGAGCATGAATAGAAAAGATAACCCTGGCTTACAGGATCTGCTAAGTCACTTTCAGCTGGCAGATCCATACAGGTTGGAACATCCGAACACTCTACAGTGGACGTAGTCAAATAGTGACGGGTCTTCCAGAACATATCTAGATAGGGTGTTAATTAGAAAAACAGATAAGTCCATAGCTAAGTGTCCACAGTTTTATCTAGCCAGCTACAGTGATCACAAGATGGTTACCTGTAAGCTGACAGTAGATAAGTTGCATAGACAGGGATCTGGCTACTGGAAACTCAATACGTCCCTTTTGGCGATAGAGGAGTACAGAAAGCGGATCGAGATGTTAATACAGAGGCCATTGACAGGTACCATCATTAATAACAAATGGTGGTACGCCCTAAAAAGAGCCATAAAATATGAGTTTATTAGGTTTAGCATAAGTTTAGCTAAGAAGAGACGTATAATAAGAGATGGTCTAGTTAAGGAACTAGAAGAAGCCTGGAGGACTGGTAATGCGGACCAAGTGAAGGTGGGGAAACTGGAGTTGAACCAGCACCTTGAAGCCCAACACATGGGATGTATTACCAGAGCTAAGTTACGTGCGATGGGGATTGAAGGAATCAAGGTCGCTGGATGGGCCCGAGTAGTGGAAGCTCGACAAGGAAATAGTTCCACTATTCGGTCTTTGACGAATCAAAATAGTGTCTTGGTAAACGAAAACGAGGAAATGTGTGAGGCCTTTCGGGAGTACTTCACTCAGCTGTTCGGGGGTGATGGTGGGGGAGTCCTCGAGGATTTTCTTGCCGGGCTGCCGTGCCTCTCGGGGGTAGAGTCTTTCGTAGGGCCGATCACGCATGTGGAGATGATGGAAGCTATGGTCTACTGTAAAGCGGGTAAGTTGCCGGGACTTGATGGTCTTCCGTACGAGCTGTATAAATGTATGCCAGACTTGTTCGGGCACCTACTGGCTGACGTGTACGCGAACTGGCAACAGAATGGGTTTATTCCCAAAATCTGTGCGCTGGAGAGTAGTGACGTTGGTCAGAAAGGATCTGAACAAGGGGGACGTTTTAGATAATTTCAGGCCCATCACTCTGTCAAACGCAGAAGTGAAGATTTTGCCAAGGTCTTAGCAAAAAGGTTGGCGCGTGTCGCGAATGGTATAGTCGGGGAGGCACAGACATGTGCCATCCCAGGCAGAACTATTCAGGATAATCTTCACCTTATTCGCTATACTATAGAGAGGGTTGGTGATAAATCTGGAAAAGGTGGGCATTGGAACATTTAGACCAGTCTAAAGCGCTTGATAGGGTTGACCATCGATACCTGGTGACTGTGCTTGCGCAGTTCGGCCTAGGCCTTGTCTTCCTCAGGTGGTTTATCGCTTTGTATCACAACATTGACTCGATAGTTCGGTTGAACGGTTTCCTTTTGAAGCCGTTCTGCATCAGGCACTCGATTTGTCAAGGATGTCCGCTCTCACCACTTTTGTATTTGGTGGCTCTTGAGCCCCTACTGTGAAGGTTGGGTGGCATCCCGAAAGAACCAGGTTCAGAGGAATTTGTTAGAGCTTATGCGGACGATATCACTCTCAGCGTAACCACAGTACCTGGGTTGGCAAGTCGATGCCTTCAGACAGCGTTGTTAAGCGCTGGACAGAGGGACCGGTTAACTTGTTAGGAGTCTGGTTTGGACCAGGCCTCCAGATAGAGAAAAACTGGACGGAGGTTTCGAGCAGGGTGGCTGCAGTAATCAAGACCTGGTCTTGGCGGTGGCTATCCCTGAAAAGGAGGGTGGAGGTGGCCAATGTGTTTATCCCATCGGTCATTACTGACCGTCGTGCCCTCTCCGGATTGGTGGTTGATCAGGTTGGAGAGACAGCTCTTTCACTTTTTGTGGAAGGGCAAGTCGCCACTTGTGAAACGCTCTGTCTTTTGTCGAAAGCCGTTAAAGATAGGTTTAGGGATGCCTTGGTTAATGGTGCGCTGGCATGCGCTGAGGTTGAGGCATCTCTGGATTCTCTTGGATGGTGAACCGATGTGGTCTCCGCTGGCCAGACAAATGTTCCCCGAGTTCAAAAGTTTTTGCGAACAGGAAGCCTGGTGTTTTCGTAGACCGAGATCGAGTGAGTGGAAATGCTCGGGAAATACCAGCGGTGAGGGTTCTACACGAATTTTATATAGTGGGTTGGTAGAGTCTGAATGTGACGATGGCCTGGGGGCGACTGTAGGTCTTGAGTATATTCAACTGGACAACCTGTTCCATCGTACATTCGAGTTGAGAACGTTGGACAACTTCCAAAAATCCTTCACCTGGCAATGTTACAGATGTGCCTTGCCCGTTTGGGATAAGCTCGCAAGACGCGGTAAGCGTCAGTCGCCGACCTGTCCAAGATTCGGGGGAGACAGGGAAACCGTTCCTCACGCTATTGTCCAGTGTCCGGAGATATCTGAAATGTGGATTCATGCTGAACACCTGTTGTCTGGCGAAGGAAGAATACGGCTGTCGACTGATTAAATTATGAAAATCGACCCACCGGAAGTTTTAACAAACGAAGGTAAGAATTGTTTTC
>NW_021824634.1:0-12500 GCF_006345805.1 Octopus sinensis | reverse complement strand
ATTTCGCTAATCTACAAGCCACTCCATGTTATTTTCACACATACTTTATCTTGGATTACATTATTCACTGTAGAATATTTCGTTACTATATCTAGATCAAGCTACCACATAGAGAGTGTCCTGTAGGGAATGATGTAGAACAGAGAAATTTCTTTGCGATTCGAAATCACAGATGGTTTCGATTCTTGATTGACATAAGTTCAATCACCTTCTGCACAATGTGAGGGGCAGTCATGTCACACTATACCATGATGTTCCTAAAATATGGCACCCTGGTAGCTGACTGATGAAGAAACCAATTTGTATTTTTTCTAGTTCTACTAACCAAAAGGGGACAATTTTTTAAATTACAAAACCCACGACTTGAAGATTTTGAATTGTCAACAGTGGGTTTTTTTTTTACTGTGGTATTTGTATGTAATTATGTGGGCTGAGCTAGAATTCACTGTAGAATATTTCGTTACTATATCTAGATCAAGCTACCACATAGAGAGTGTCCTGTAGGGAATAATGTAGAACAAGAAGAAATTTCTTTGCGATTCGAAATCACAGATTGGTTTCGATTCTTGATTGACATAAGTTCAATCACCTTCTGCAGCTAATGTGAGGGGCAGTCATGTCACACTATACCATGATGTTCCTAAAATATGGCACCCTGGTAGCTGACTGATGAAGAAACCAATTTGTATTTTTTCTAGTTCTACTAACCAAAAGGGGACAATTTTTTAAATTACAAAACCCACGACTTGAAGATTTTGAATTGCCAACAGTGGTTTTTTTTTTACTGTGGTATTTGTATGTAATTATGTGGGCTGAGCTAGAATGAAGTAAGTGTATCCACTATGAACACAGTGCAGTGTCGACCGTAATATAAATAAGCACTGATCTTTTAGTTGGCAATCCACTATTCGTCTAATAACTGAACTACCGTAATTGATGGCATATAAAACGCTCTTTAAAATGTTTTAAAATTTCCCCACCCCTGTCCTATGTGAGAAATTGAGCCTCCTATAAACTTTAATAAACTAATTTGTCTTTGCTCCTGAATATGCACTGTTGAAGTTGGAGTGCATCTAATATGTCGATATGTCTTTTATGCCATCAAATACGGTAGTTGTAGCTCTCAATTAAATTGTTTGGAAAAGAGGATAAAATGTATTGTGTATTCAGAAATACTGATTTTTAATACTAGCACATGTTCACATATTATGTAGGGATTGCACATTTGATTAATGTGGTTGCTGAAGTATCCTTATCCTTCCAACCTCGGAAGAATAAAAGGTAAAGTTAACCTGTCGGAATTTGATCCCAGTACAAGCAACAGAACGCAAGCAACTAAATATCGCAAGATATTTTACCTCTCACTCTAACGACCCTTTCGTCTCTCATCCTAAGAGTTTGAAAATAATAATTTTATTGTTATTGTTGCTTGGCTACCAGTTAACCATGATTGAACAGATCTGTAATCAAAGCCTGAGACCATTCATTTTGAGATTCCTAGGATCACACTACCTAACGTGTCCCCTTTTTTTAACGGTTGGTATAAAGTGAAGAAGGCGGCGAGCTGGTGGAAACGTTAGCACGCCGGGCGAAATGCTTGGCGGTATTTCGTCTGCCGCTACGTTCTGAGTTCAAATTCCGCCGAGGTCGACTTTGCCTTTCATCTTTTCGGGGTCGATTAAATAAGTACCAGTTACGCACTGGGGTCGATATAATCGACTTAATCCGTTTGTCTGTCCTTGTTTGTCCTCTCTGTGTTTAGCCCCTTGTGGGTAGTAAAGAAATAGGTATTTCGTCTGCCGCTACGTTCTGAGTTCAAATTCCGCCGAGGTCGACTTTGCCTTTCATCTTTTCGGGGTCGATTAAATAAGTACCAGTTACGCACTGGGGTCGATATAATCGACTTAATCCGTTTGTCTGTCCTTGTTTGTCCTCTCTGTGTTTAGCCCCTTGTGGGTAGTAAAGAAATAGGTATAAAGTGAAGAACGTTTGGAAGACTTGACAGTTGGCTGTCTTGCCAAGTAGAGGTACCCTCATCAGTTAGAGATATATATCACAAAGTTATGAAGTGATAGAGTTGAAGAATGGTATCGAAGAATTGTGACGTTCATACTTTTTCAAGGGCAATAGTAATGTTCATAAATAATCACGAGCATGTGTAGTACAAGCTCTATTTTGCGAGTGTTTTTTGCTCAAATGTTCATTTTGTAACCGACTGCCAAAGAGGATAGAACAGTAATTTTATAAAGAATATTGTTGGATGTATTACTGAGAAAATGGTAGATTGGTGAGTAAGCAAAATGTTTGGTGGAGGGTGTGTAAGTAGGAAGACTCTTTTGTCAAAAGAAAAAAAAAATTGAATATTGACGGAGGAAATGAGATGACTAACAACACAGACAGATTGAAAAACAAAATGAATGACAACAAACAACAGTATTGCAGATAGACGCTATATAATTAACTGTGATCACTTTGTTGATGTTTGCAACTATAGAGTCGTTTTATGATGTTGTTTAAATAGAAACAGTATTTGATATAAGAGTAACAGAAGAGAATATTGATTTTCCATAGAAGACCAAACTATTAAAATTTTTTGGTAATGAAATGAGATCGTGTGATGTTCATGCCTTGATTAAGGACGATATTGAAATTGTTGTTGTTGCTTTTATTGTTTCGTTTAACAATTCAGTCGAGCAGATATGCAATCAAAGACATCCCAGCTATGACCACCTCGTTTTTTTATATTATATATATTTTTTTTTTGTACTTGTTTCAGTCATTTGACTGCGGCCATGCTGGAGCACCGCCTTTAGAGTGGTGAAAGAGTACAGCAGGGATCACCACCATCCCCTGCCGGAGCCTCGTGGAGCTTTTAGGTGTTTTCGCTCAATAAACACACACAACGCCCGGTCTGGGAATCGAAACCGAGATCCTACGACCGCAAGTCCGCTGCCCTAACCACTGGGCCATTGCGCCTCCTATACCTAGGATTACATTGTCCAATGAATTGTATTCATCTGTGCATTTTTTAAGACTGTAGGGTGTGATTTAAGGACTGTTTGTCTATTATTTCTAGTAGGTAACATTATCATGTAGAAATTCTATCGTTAGCTCGCGGCAATTTAGAATTTCCATCACGGACGATATTGAGGTATGTGAAGTGAAATAACCACAACTGAGAATGAAAACAGTCATGCATCCAGTGTGTCAAAGGAGTTTACTTGTGTTGAATAATGTTCGGCATATTGAGAGAGAAGCATTTTCTTATAAAAGCTTAAGGTTTCAATTCCAAACCAAAGTAAAATAACATTGTATTCTCTTTTACTTTTTATTTTTTTAAACTTTTATCATTCATTGGATTGCGGCCATGCTGGCACACTGCCTTGACCCCAGTACTTATTTTGTTAAAATCTAATACTTATTATATCAGTCTCTTTACCCAACCACAAGTTATGAGGACGTAAGCAAATAAACACCGGTTGTTAAGCGGTAGTGGGGAGGTTCAACCCAAACACAAAGATGCTCACACACACATTCGATGGGCTTTCACACAGTTTCCGTCTACCAAATGTATGCACAAGGCATTGGTTGAACCGTAGCAATTTTTGAAGACATTTGGCCAAGTTACAGCGCAGTGGAACTGAACCTGGAACCACGTGATTAGTGTCAAGCTTCTTAACCACACAGCTATGCCTATGACTGTATTCAGAACCTTTTTCTTTCATAGAAATTCTCTAATGGAACATCAGTAAAATGAGTTAACTTTGACCAGGAACCGAAACCGAGTCGTCTGTATTCTCTGGTCGTGAACTTCTTGCTCGGCATCACGAAAACTAGAACAAGCAGAAATAATACTTGTTAATCTTCGAACATTATAGATTTTTTGAGGGAAAAACAGGACAATTTTTTATGGCCGATTTTGTTTTAAATTGTGTAATGAAACATTTATATCTAAAATTGAAATATTGAAAATAAAATATTGGTTTTTGAAAAAATGGTAATTACACTTGCTAAATTACACTTGATAAGATGGCAATGGACTGGCAGACATATTGGAGTACATAATTAAATCCTTGCCGTATTTTGTTTCTTCATTTTATGCTCTGTGTTCACAGTGAGTTCGATTTTACCTTTTATATTTCTGAAATTTATTATAATAAATACTAGCAATATACCCGAAGATTAAGCACATGCTTATAAAAGTTGATGATGTGTCAAGATAAAATTAACTATTAATACGTAAGCTAGTTGTCACCCAAAACTCCGAGTTATTTCAGTGAGCCTAAATAAATAATGTCACGTGATCCCCAAAGTCTAACTGAACATTATACTTTCCCTTCATGAACTGATTCAAAATCTACTGGGTTCTCAATGTCTTTTGTTTTTTCTTGGGCCTAATTTAGTGTCAAAGCTAAGTATTTTAAACTAACAGAAAGCATGTAAGGGTAGTGCCATCATTATGGTGGATAACCATATTCTTCCTACATACAACAGCGACTTTTCAGCAAAAAGCTACTTCAGCAATGCCCGAACACCGGACGACAGAGTAGAGATTAGAATCGCATCTTGAGGTGCATCTCGTAAAGGCCTTGTTGACGGTACTTCTGCGTTTGTACAATTCATTTCGAACTGGTAATACCATCTAGTAGCACTGCTAAACGAGGAATATCTGGGTGTTATTCATAATCCCCGAGCCGAAAGTCTTCCGGAACAGATGGGCCAGTTGATTTTCGTTGACTTCTTGAGCTTCCTCGAGAATGTAGGCACTTAAGTCTAGCACTATTCCTCTACAGAAATCTAGTTTCGCTTCCACTGGCCACATTGCGCAACTGATACAGCGAAATGAGTACATGACAATATTCCTGGTGTCACACGTTCATTTCCTTGTTCTAGGACGTCAGTTCCACCAAAGAGATGAGCTGTGGACAAACGTGCCTAAAATAGCTCAACGTCTAGGAATTTCTAATGATGATTTAATAGCTACGGAGTATCGAACCCTGTATGCAGCGTATGCTGACAGCAAAAAGACCAGCTAACTAGTGAAATGCATCTGTTCCCCCAGAAGCAAAAGAGTAATGTTAGATTCTAGTCAGTCGAAAGCTGGGGCCAAATGTATAACGAAGGTGATGTATGCATTAGTCACTTCTGTACGAATTTTCAGGGATAGCTTCTGTTTTGGGTCAGATTGCTCATAATCTCGTACAGGTTCCAATCCATCCTAAGTCTAGACCGAACCTAACACAAAGCAACTTGACTGGTTCGCCGGTTCGGCTCGTCTGGACAGTGGTCGTCTTTAGGAATTTACTCCTGCATGTATTGAGCCACAAACTCACCAACCAAATTGTCTAGTTTCTCTTTTACTCTGTCACCGCCTCGTATTCCTTTAGAATACCAACAATCTTTTAGTGCCAATAATCTTGCTTTTCCTTATGTCAGACACCATTACAGTGAATTCGTCTACATATACCGAAACGGGTTTCTTGTGATCCAGTTCGGATGAGATGTCCATTCGCAACAGCGATTCAAATATCAATTCATATAGAATTGATGAAAGATGACATCTTTAACGACGTGGGTATGACCCGAAACATTTCCGATTCGTGGTCATTTATTCTGATTATCAAGTAGATACTGCTATATATTGAAACGAACCAGCCTCTGAAAACCGGTGAGCAGCTGCTAAGCAACGACGTCGACTCCGTCTAAAACTTCTGGTTGATACAAATTGTTCAAAGGCTCAGACCGAAGCCAGATTTGATGCCTACAAACTCTACGGTGTATCGCTTCAAGTGTCGAGAAAAACACACTCAGGTTCCAGTAATCAGGTCCTTGTTCGATTCCCAGACCAGTCGTTGTGAGTATTTATTGAGTGAAAACACCTAAAGCTCCATGAGGCTCCAGCAGGGGGTGGTGACGAACACTGCCATACACTTTCACCACAACTTTCTGCTCCCCCTCCTGAACGGCTATGAGAAATACGTTTCTCCGAGTCGGGTGGGAGGTGGGGGTGGGGTGTTGGTCATACTAAAAAGAAACCGGGTAGCCGAGAAAAAGTTGTTTCTTTTAATCCAGAAGGCCAGTTGGTCGTTCTCGACCTGATATTCAGTTGTGACAAGATAATCAGGCTGGTTGCAATTTATGCACCCAACGTTGGGGCACTGGTACATCTAAACCAGTCTAAAACTTCTGATAGGGTTGACAATCAATACCTAGCGACTGTGCTTGCGCGGTTCGGCCTAGGCCTTGGCTTCCTCAGGTGGTTTATTGCTTTGTATCACAACATTGACTTGATAGTTCGGGTGAACGGTTTCCTTTCGAAGCCGTTCTGCATCAGGCGCTCGGTTCGTCAAGGATGTCCGCTCTCACCACTTTTGTATGTGGTGACTCTTGAGCCCCTACTGCGAAGGTTGAGTGGTATCCCGAGAGAACTAGGTTTAGAGGAGTTTGTTACAGCTTACGCAGACGATATCACTATCAGCGTAATCACAGTATCACGCCTACGTGAAGTGGGTAAAGCTATTGAGGTTTACGAGACGGTGGCAGGAGCAAAGATTAACCGGGAAAAGTCGGTCGGCTTGCAGCTTGGTACTTGGGTTGGCAAGTCGATGCCTTCAGACAGCTTTGTTGAGCGCTGGACAGAGGGACCGGTTAACTTGCTGGGAGTCTGGTGTGGACCAGGCCTCCAGATAGAGAAGAACTGGACGGAGGTTTCGAGCAGGGTGGCTGCAGTAGTCAAGACCTAGTCTTGGCGGTGGCTATCCCTGATAGGGAGGGCGGAGGTGGCTAATGTGTTTATCGCATCGGTCATTACCTACCGCCTGACCGTCGTGCCCTGTCCAGATTCGTGGTTGATCAAGGAGGTTTAGGGATGCCTTAGTTAATGATGCGCAGGCATACGTTGAGGTTGAGGCATCTCTGGATTCTCTTTGATTGCGAATGGGTGTGGTCTCTGCTAGCCAGACAAATGTTCCCCGAGTTCAAAAGTTTTTGTGAACAGGAAACCTGGTGTTTTCGTAGACCGAGGTCGAGTGAATGGCATAAAGAGTGCCGTAAGGCCCTCCTGCTATTCCGGCCCTCGAGCAACGCCAGCGGTGGGGGTCCACACGAATTTTATATAGTGGGTTGGCAGAGTCTGAATGTGACGATGGCCTGGGGGCGACTCTAGGTTTCAGGTATATTCAACTGGACTGCCTGTGCCATCGTACATTCGGGTTGCGAACGTTAGACAACTTCCAAAAGTCCTTGACCTGGCAATGTGACAGAGGTGCCTTGATCGTTTGGCATAAACTCGCAAGACATGGTAAGCGTCAGTCTCCGACCTGCCCAAGATGCAGAGGAGACAGGGAAGCCGTCCCTCATGCTATTGTTCAGTGTCCGGAGATATCTGAAATGTGGGTTTATGCTGAACACCTGTTGTCCAGCGAAGGAAGAGTACGGCTGTCGACTGAGTCAATTATAAAAATTGACCCGCCGGAAGTTTTAACAAAGGTACGAATTGTTTTCTCACGGTTGAAGCAATAGTGAAAGAGGCAGTATGGAAGACCATGATAAAAGGGATTAAGACAGGCAACTTTATCTCCGCTCACGATTTACGATCATTTTTTACTTTTCAGTTGAAAAGGAAGGTGTGGCTGGAGAAGAGGTGTCTGTCGGAGAGTATGTTCAAAAAGAGATGGGAGCATGTTGCACGAGTTTTGTGCGTGCAAGGAACCGTGTGAACAGGAAATAAAAGAAGAACTAAAAAAGGTACCAAGCGATAGATCGGGGCGTGTGGGGTCGGAGCGTGGTCTGATCATCGGTACATTTGTGTTGTCTGTGTATTGTTAATTTCATTCGATTTTTTAAATATTTTATATAACGTTTATATTCATATTTTATGTAAAATCATAACGTATTACTGATCCCAATCAGTTGTTTTGTCCATTTCTGTGTTTGGCCCTCTGTGGGCAATAAAGAAATTGGTATTTCGTTTACCTTTACGTTCTGAGTTCAAATTCCGCCGACGTCGACTTTGCTTTTCGGGGTTGATAAATTAAGTACCAGTTGCGTACTGGGGTCGATCTAATCGACTGCCCCACTCCCCCAAAATTTCGGGCCTTGTGGAACAGAATATGTGAATTGAAGAAGGCGGTGAGCTGGCAGAAACGTTAGCACGCCGGGCGAAATGCTTAACGGTATTTCGTCTGCCGCTACGTTCTGAGTTCAAATTCCACCGAGGTCGACTTTGCTTTTCGTCTTTTCAGGATAGATAAATTTAAGTACCAGGTGCGTATTGGGGTCGATACAATTGATTGGTCCTCTCCTCCATAATTTCGGGCCATGTGCCTAGAGTAGAAAAGAATATATTAATTGAAAGTAATTTAAAATGAAATAACCTCAACCAAGAATTGAACTCGTATCTTAAAAGAGCTTATCACCACCTTTACCACCACCATTCTGCACGTTTCGCAACTAATTTTCATCGGCTATCTCGAATTTCGTACGTGATTTTGGTTTGTCGACTTGTTTAAGAGCGCATGTTTCTGATTTTGTATTTGACTAAACATAAATATGAAAAAAAATTCTCTTGTTCTTTACAGTCAACGTACACACACATACACACACACACACACACACACACACACACACACACACACACACACACACACACACACACACACACACACACACACACATTCACACGTACATATATGAGGAAGGACTATATGTATGTACTAATCACATGTGGCTTTTGAATGAACATTCTCTATATTTTGCACCACATTAATCTCTACATCATACGTTTTATTAATGAACTATATTTAATTAAAATATTAGTGATCAGCTTCATTAATAATTCACACACACCATTTCACTTGTAAACACACACACACACACAAGGAGAGCGGGTGAGGGAGTGATTGAGTGCTGGTAATACTCGAGGACTTTTTTTTCATAATATAAATCAAACTTGCTTAGTCAAAAATGAAAAGACAATACAAATATTACATAACATATTTTTAAAAAAAACTCGAGTAATTAAAAAGATTGTAATGAAAGAATTGAATAAAATATAAACAATGCATAAAATATGTGAAATAATGTGACAAACTATTTATTTATTTCACACACAAGAGAAATAAAAGATGGCAGACATAATTAAAGTATTTTCTTAGTGACAAATGCCGAATTATTTTTCTATATTTTACTTGATTGGACTCTGGCCATACTGTGGCACCACCTTGAAGGGTTTTAGTCGAACAAATCGACCCCAGGATTTAATTTTCTTTTTCCATTTTTTGAAGTCAGGTACTTATTCAATCGAACTCTTTTAGTGAACCGCTATTGTACAGGGACGTAAACAAGTTAACATCGGTTGTTGTGTGGTAAGGCGACATAAACATACGCGAAGAAACATGCACACAAAAAGACACACACACACACACAGAGTCACACACGCGTACGCACGCACACACACACACCACACACACACACACACACCACACACACACATGGAGGTGTGTGCTGAAAAGTTCCTGGCTTTAAGGGTATCGCGAAAGGCCTAGCTGGAGACTCAACCTTCCAAGTTCTTTTACAGGGTTTAGAAAAACTGAAGGACTGCTTGAATCTGAGAGGGGAATATGTTCAATAAAATCATAATTTACTGTATTTTCCTCCTGTATTTTCTTTTACACAAAGTCAGGAGCTTTTCAGCACCCCTTTGTATATATAAGACGAGCTTCCACACAGTTTCACTCAACCAAATTCACTCACTAGATATTGGTCAGCCCAGATCTGCAGTAGAAGACAATTGCCCGAGGTGCAGGACATTGGGACAGAACCCGAAATTACACGATTGTAAGGTGATCTTTTTAACCACACCGCCATGCTTGCTTAATAATTTTTTAAAAAAATATTTTAATCTGATGAAGAGATGTAGTGTTCTACAACATTTGAAGTGGACCGAGCTCCGGCCCCGTTGAGCGTATTGTCACTGACTAGACCAAGTATTGCAACCTATGCAAACAACTCGCAAACAACTCGCAAACCAACTGGCACATGTAGCATCTCAGGGCGAGCCATGAGAGACGCTGAAAGGAGTCAGTGATGTTCCTTGCCAGATCTACAGCCCTATCTGTGTTTCTGACTTCAAGCTAAGAAATTACATCAACATCCACAGATGTTGACCATGCAATACAATCGTCTTTCTCGGACTCGAGAGGCTAGCAAGGAAAGGCTGCTGATATATAGAGTGATATTCTGTCCGTTTGATATCTGTAAAAGAAGTGTCGACAGGGATATTTTTCACTTTGATCTTAGTCAAAAGGCCAAAAAACTTCAGCGGAGGAAGTTGTATATAGTCACTTAACCTGTGAGAAATAGTCAATCAATCTTCCTCAAACCACACCCATTGTCAATAACACATACCTAGAGCCTGAACTGTTCGGAGTAGCCCTTGAGTTTGTCGCCGCCCCGACCCTTACAAGACTATATAGGCTTCTAGAGCCAACTCCAAAGTGCCGGCCTCATAAAATCGTCGCCCGAGGTGGACCGCTCTCCTCATCATCCCAGCTACGTTACAGCCCATTGCTTACCATAAAAAAGAACAAGGCCACTTGGAATAATGTAGACTTAGATACGCATGGCTAATTAAGAGATGAAATGGTGGTGCTTGCGATGCTTTCGGCCATGTGTTTCTTTCGATCAGGCTCATTGTACCCATCTCGTCTTTTTGGGAAATCAAAAATTATATTGCCCAATGTATCTTTTATTTAGAACTGAAACTCTTGATTTGGCTACTATTTCTAGCAGCTCAAGAACTATTCTATGGCTTTCAGGATCGTAAACTTGCGTTTATTGAAAGAATACTGCTTTAAGATTTATGGCATAAAATATGTGGTCTTTATTTTAAAGATAAGTAGAGAGATTGTTGAGAGATTTGGTTGCTTCACTCAGAGGGTCAGTTACCATTTAAAAGCTGTCTCATTGGTTTACGTAGGTGTGTCTGAGTTGGAAGTACATTTGAAATAAATATATATCATACAAAGACAGACTGATGTATAGTTATCTCTATGCTATAATACGACGATGATATTGATGTTAGGAATTTCTTGCAGACAGCCACATACCCAAGCACACACACATATACATGTAAAATATTTAATATCCAAGTACAATATGTACACACACTCATACACACACACACACACACACACACACACACACACACACACACACCACACACCACACACATACGCACACACACACACACACACACACCACACACACACCGTCGAATTTGTGACATAAAACATGTGGACTCTATTTTAAAGATAAGTAGAGAAATAAAACGCCTTTCGATGGTGAGGAAGGCGTCATCTTCCTCCCACCAGACTGCCTCTCTGGGCCCTCAAGGGGCTAGACACAGAGGGGACAAACAAAGACAGACAAACGGATTAAGTCGATTACATCGACCCCAGTGTGTAACTGGTACTTAATTTATCGGCCCCGAAAGGATGAAAGGCAAAGTCGACCTCGGTGGAATTTGAACTCAGAACGTAACGACAGACGAAATACGGCTACGCATTTCGTCCGGCGTAGTACAACCAGCATAGTCGATGATGGGGCTGCCCATCTGTAGCAACTCGCTTGCTAGCTGGTGCCCAACCTTTGTCTGATGGTTCAGATCATACACCGAGCTGCAATAACCTTCAAGCAGTTGGTCTAAGACTCTTTAACCTTATCGGTTATCCAATGTCCTGCTGCTGACGTCTTCACCTTATCTCTGCCACGGGAGGCTCAAAGGTTGCTAGCACTTGCCCAAGGTTTCGCCACAGTTTACGGATGGAAAGGAGCCTTACATTTCTTTTTACGGCCTGTCACTGTTGTGGGTGCCATACACACACACACACACGACACACACACACACACACACACACACACACATATATATATATATACTCTTTACTCTTTTACTCTTTTACTTGTTTCAGTCATTTGACTGCGGCCATGCTGGAGCACCGCCTTTAGTCGAGCAAATCAACCCCGGGACTTATTCTTTGTAAGCCCAGTACTTATTCTATCGGTCTCTTTTGCCGAACCGCTAAGTGACATATATATATATATATAGTATCTCATGGACTGCGTGTTTTAAAAACAATAAATATCAGAGAGAGAGAGACGAAAATTCCTCCCAGCAGAGACCAACGAGAGCGCCAAATGCATTTCCAAGTTTTCGGGCATTTTCAATGGTGCGCACTTGACAGCCAGTTCCATGCTCAGACCAGAATCCATCGTCTCTGATATAGAAAAAGGGAATAAAACATTCACTGATGTTATGAATTGCTGCCCTGGCTGATTAAAAATCCCGTATAGGTAATTGAGATAATGCTTAATCAAAATAGGTATCTCTATGTCATATTTAATCAACACCCGCGGGGTAGTTACTGCATATGTGTGTGTGTGCGTGCGTGTGTGTGTGCGTATACATACACACACACATATGTATATATGCATATAGA
>NW_021824633.1:0-17949 GCF_006345805.1 Octopus sinensis | reverse complement strand
GAAATTTTAAAACTGGACCTGGCAAAACCCGATGCATTCTACTCTTAAAAATGCTAGGTAAATTGTAATTGAAGAAATCCTATATTGTAGATTTCTATAACTGACAAAGGGAGGCAGATAAAATCTGCCTTTTATAATAAGATATATATATAATATACATACATACTATATATATATAATATTATATAGTTATATATATATTATATATAATGTGTGTGTATGTATCTTTTCTGCTCTTCCTCGTGAAGGCATTCTGCGAGTTGGATGTTTGACTCGATGTCACAGTCATTGCATTATTTATGCGCACACAGGCAGAGCTTTAGTCTATCTAGTTAAAAATTAGCTACACCATTTGCACTTCATGGTTAAGTGGTTTTTGTGTTGGCAAGAATTTACAGCTGGGGAACATGGTGGCTGGCATGGTAGGTGTTGGGTGGAATACAAAACAAAAGAAAAAGGGGGGATAAAAAAAAAGCACCACCATGTTCCTGTGATTTATGTTTTATGATTGAGTTTGCTACAATTCCCTAATCAAGATGACCAATCTATAACATTCAATAGTTCAGTCATCCCTAACATGTATCCCCCCCACTCCCTGCCTCATTTGTCTTTGTTCCTTTTTATCTCTCTTTTTTGCTTTCTCTCTCTCTCTGCCTTTCCATATGCCCCTTTCTATCTGCCCTTGTCTGCCTCTCTCTATCTTCCCCTCTCTACCTTTCTATCATCCCTTCTCTGCCTCTCTCTCTATCATCCTCTTTCTGCTTCTCTCTCTCTATCATCCCTTCTCTGCCTCTCTATCATCCCCTCTTTGCCTCTCTCTCTATCATCCCCTCTTTGCCTCTCTCTCTATCATCCCCTCTTTGCCTCTCTATCATCCCCTCTTTGCCTCTCTCTATCATCCCCTCTCTGCCTCTCTCTCTATCATCCCCTTTCTGCCTCTCTCTCTATCATTCCCTTCTCTGCCTCTCTCTATCATTCCCCTCTCTGCCTCTCTCTATCATTCCCCTCTCTGCCTCTCTCTATCATTCCCCTCTCTGCCTCTCTCTCTATCACCCCTCTCTGCCTCTCCCTCTCTATTTTCCCTTTTTGCCTCTCATCCCCTCTGCCTACCCATCTCTCTCTTTCTCTTTTATCTTTACATGCCTTTCTCTCTCTGTCTTCCTCTCCTCCCTCTCTCATTTATGCCTTCCTTTTCCTTTGTCGTCCCCTCCTCCCAATCTGATGTACAATGAATGCCTTTACATCTCACTCATATACTTCCATTTTATATTAGTTTTATTCATATTTGCACAAAATGGGTTCCCCTCCTTTTTTTTTCTTCTTCCTGGCCTCATTAAGAGACATCACAGACTGTCCCTTCTCAGCCTCTATCAGTCTCTTCTGTCAATAAAACACTGTAACTTATAACTTTGTTCCTGACCCCCAGGTGAACTTGTTGTTGTTATTGTAAAACCTATAAACAAAAACCTGATCCAACACATTCTATCAGCTTTTTCTACCTTGCTTGCTGCACTTGGGGTTGTTTGTTCAGTGTTCACATTCAAGATGCCATTACAAACACCCCTGCTAACATTGATTGCATTAAGCCACATAGTATTGGTTTACTGTGAGCGGGAGGAAGTTGCACTACGGTCCAGCAGATTGTGTGTGTGTGCGGTGGGAGAGTCAAGAAGGGAGGGTCATACCATTTTTGACCCACTCTGTGGCCCTACTGTGTTGTTGAGCCCCAGGTCAGCTGCGATTCACCAAGTATGATCAAAGGCATTCCATCAATGATTATGCATTTTCTTACCCCCCCTTCCTTCTTCCACCAACCCCACCTCTGTGGCATAGTGTACCTTGAACTACATAATCCAGTCTGTGTCCATTTTTTTCCCTCCCCTTTTTGTTTACAACAATAGGGTGTGCTTTGAGAGGGGGGATTTGGTTTCTATCTCTAGCAGATCAAGTGTCCACATAGAGGATCTTTCATTCGCATGGACGCCCCTTTTGTGTTGTTCCTGGAGAAGGGATTTGCCTCTTTTTGGTTTACATGTTGTATGGATTCAGTCATTTTTCATTGCATTTGTTGTGCAAATGATTGGATGTGGAACCATGTGTTAAAACTAAATCAGCTACACTGTAATTTAAAACAAACACTTTGAATTTAGTTATTTTCTGCTATTGTGTGTGTGCGTGCATGCTGGCATGGTTGTGCGGTTAAGAAGTTTATTTCCCAATCACATGGCTTCCAGTTCAGTTCCACTACGTGGCATCTTGAGCAAGTGTTTTCTATAGACTCAGGCTGACTATAAAACCTTGTGAGTGGATTTGGAAGATGGAAACTGAAAGAAGTATGAGTGTGTGTGTGTTTAGAGAAAGAGACAGACATATAGAGAGACAGAGAGAGGTGTGTGTATGCTTGTGTCTCTTTGTCTTGACATCACTTGATTGTTGTTTATGAATGTCCTTCATTTTCGATATTCAATGAAAACTTGTCTGTTCTTATTTCTTATTTCTTTACTACCCACAAGGGGCTAAACACAGAGAGGACAGACAAACGGATCAAGTCGATTATATCGACCCCAGTGCGTAACTGGTACTTGATTTATCGACCCCGAAAGGATGAAAAGCAAAGTCGACCTCGGTAGAATTTGAACTCAGAACGTAACGGTAGATGAAATACCATTAAGCATTTCGACTGGAGTGTTAACATTTCTGCCAGTTCGTGGGGAAATATTACTTTGCTTGGAAACAGTTTGGCAAGAGGGAGGGTATCCAACTGTAGAAAATCTGCTTCAGTAAACTCTGCCCAACCCAAGCAAGCACGGAAAAGTGGAGGACATTAAGATAATAAAGACAACAGTGTGTATGCGTGGGTGTGTATATTTATTTGTGTCACCTTGTCCTGACATTCCTCAATAGTTGTGAGTTTCACTGTCATTCAAGTGGTTTCTTTTGTTTCCAATCTTCTGTGTAAACATGTCCAGCTATAGGGAAATGTTACCTCATTTGGAAACATGAGAGGGTTGGTTACAAGAGAGGTATCTGGCTATAGAAAGTCTGCCTTAATAAATTCCGTCTAGCCCATATAAGCAAGGAAAAGTGAACGTAAAGATGATGATATATCAAAACTGGGTACTTTTTGGTTACCCCCCCCCCATTTTATGAGTAATATAACTTTTAGTTATCTTCCTCAACTAGAAAAAGTTTTTAACCATCAATAAAAAAAATGAAATGAAAAAATTAATAAACATGGAAAGTGAAAAGATGAAACATCATATTGAATCTCATAATATCTTTAAAACAATCATACAAAACTGAAAAAATTAAAAATCTTACTGAATCTGATAACATTTTTATAACAAACCCTACCATTCCTATTGAGGAGGCCAAGCATCCACGTGTTGAAGTATTGAATCAAAAGGATCTAACCCTTTTAATCCAATCTCTTGTTGCCATGTTAACTCTATTTTTTAGTGGGGAGATAATCCATTTTTTAATGGCATTTAATGGGTGTGTGAGATAACCAAAATGTACCCAAAACTGTATGTTCTATATTTAAATCTTTATCACTAACACTCAATTGATTCAGTGTTGAAATATACTTATTGTAAAAAAATTATCTTTTCTACTCTTAGCTGAAGGCCTGACATTTTTGAGGAGGGGGCTAGTTAATTACATCGCCCCCTCCTCCCCAAAAAAGATAAAAGGCAAAGTCAACTTAGGCAGAATTTGGACTCAGATCATAAGGATTGGCTAACAATTCTGCTAGCAGATGATGATTTCTAATTTAGGCGCAAGGCTAACGATTTTGAGGGGAGGGTGTCAGTTGATTACAGTGACCCTAGTATATGACTGGTACTTTCTCTCTCTCTCTCTCCCTTTTTTCTATCTCTGAAAGAATGAAAGGCATGCTTGACTTCAGTGGGATTTGAAATGTGAATGTAGAGACTTGGATTTTGTTTGTGCCAATGATTCTGCCAGCCCACTGCCAATGATATTACAGAAGTATGTGATGTTCAGCTCCAAATCAACCTGGATCAGGCAGACCTCTGGGTAAAACTCAATCTGGGAGGGATATGAAGTCTGGACATAAAGGAACCTAACCAAATACCACAAGGTATTCCAATATGGAAAACATATGTTAAATAATAATGATGATGATGATACACATTCTACCAAATATGTAACCTTCTCCCAATATATATATATATTTTCGTGTTTAACATTCATTTTCCCACATCTTGACAAGGGTTCAGACAAGTTTATCTGAGGCAGGATTCTATAGCCAGAGGCTCTTCCTATCTCTAACCCTTATCTGCTTTCCAAATAAGGAATGGGTTTATTTCCCTGTCCTTGAAAGTGCATAGCAACCAGTCATAATGTCAACAAGGAATATTGACATTATGATTGCTCATGTGATTAAAGAGCCTGGAATATGTATGCATTGAGGCACATGTGAGTACACATACGTGTGTGTGTGTGTGTGTGTGGCAGGGATTTGTATATCGTCATCTGTAATGCAGTCTTCGTTGAGTAGACTTTAGTTATTCCGTCTTTTTGTAATATCTAGAATTATAGGACTACATTGTCCAGTGTTTCCTTCCTTTTCTTTTTTTAAGATACCAGTGTATGATATGAAGGAGATCAAGCTGCTATTTCTAGCATGTTGAGTATAGTAAGACATAGTGGCTTTCTCTCTCTCCCTCACCCTTCCCCCCTCTCTCATTGACCCAGGTGGGGATGATTTATGTATAATCAGTAGATCAAAGCACCTGAAGAAAGGCCTCTCCAAGAAGGCAGTCTCTGAAAGTTGCTTCCTTCGTTGAAAGTAGAGACCAATTCAGTGCCAGAGAGATTGTGTTCCACAGGAACAAATGCTTGTTGAAGTCATGTTTCTGCTGTACCTCTTGCTATAGAACGGGAGGGGGGAGAGAGAGTAAAACTGACCAGCCAGTATTGACTCCCCATTAGTCATCTGACCTTCCTGGTGAAGTATCTGCACACACACACACACACACACACACACACACACACACACACACACACACACATCAACTGACTTACATTACCTCATCTGCAAACTCCAGCTGTCTTTATGAATGAAATTTCCTGTATTGCTTAATGAGATGTGATATACACACATATATACAAACATGCATGTGTGTATATATATTGACTGTGGCTAAGAAGTTTGTTTCCCAATCACATGGCTTCAAGTTCAGTCCCTCTCAATGGCACCTTGGGTAAGTGTCTTCTAATATAGCCCCAGGCTGACTAAAGCCTTGTGAGGGAATTTGGTAGACAGAAACTGAAAAAAGCCCATCACTTGTGTGTGTCTGTATTCTCTTGATGTGTGATGGTAGTTGTAAATGAGTGTCACTGTCATACAAGCAGTTTCCAATATTCTGTGGAGCCATGTTTGGCCCTGGGGTAATTATTACCTTAATAGAAAACCAGTGAGGATTGGTGACAGAAAGGGCATCTATCCAGCCACAGGAAACCCGCTTCAATAAACTCCAACCAACCCATGCAAACATAGAAAAGGGAACGATTAAATGACCCTTTCATTGGTGTTCATTCATAGGTACTAGACTTGACTTTATCCCTTGGAGGTCACTGCCCTAGCATGGCCACTGGCCAGTGAACAACACCAGTCAGCACATGATGGTACAGAAATGAAAATTCAATATTTTATTTCTAATTATTTTTATTAGGCTGTCTATTTTATAATTTCAATGGTAAAATAGATTTGATTGAGTGAGACAACGATGGCTATGGTGACGTGGGAAAGGCTGCCTTGTCAAAGTACTTAATGACAGCTGTTAACCTGTTTGCAATACTAACATGACAACCACAAATGTTACTACTACCACTGCTGCTAATCGCTTCTACCATAGCTGCTAATATTACCACTACTACTACTACTGGCCTGGCTATTGTGGTCATCACCATCATCAAGCACCAGCTTCTAGTTGTTATTACTTTACATCCAACTGACCAATCACGTGAATGGCTACTTTTGCAGTAGTAAACTGTGGGTTGGTGGTTTATTGCTAGCCTCTTGTTTTCCATTTCTTCCTGTTGGTCACCACTCTCTTAGCTAGCCAGCTAACCAACTTGGCCTTAGCCTCAACTGTACATGATATCATGATATACATGTGTGTGTATGTATGTAGGTAGTGGTTTCTTCCTGGTCTTCTGACTGTGTCAGCACCTGAGATATATATATATATTATATATATATATATATATATATATATATATATATATATATATATATTCTAAAGTAGTAACTTTTTACAATATATGTATGGAAGTGTGTGCATGTATGTGTATTTGTGTGCATGTAAATGTGTGTATGCATGTGGGTATATATGTCTGTGAATATGTGTGTAGTAAATTACTGATTTCTTCTAAAACTGGAAATAGATGTTACGGTTACAATATATTAAAAGGTTTGTTTTTTTTTTTATTAAAAAAAAATGGATGTATTTCATGAGGTATATTATTTATGATTATAAAATTCATATCTTTCTCTCTCTCTCTCCATCCTTTCTCTTGTTGTTTGTGAGAGCCAACACTCTCATATCTGGTTTCATCGCTTAAATTAATGAACATCAAATCAAAAAATTAAGAAAACTCATTGTGCAATGAGTAGAAAGGCAAGATTTAGTTCAATGACTATAATTGTTACAATTATTCTGGATAAATATGAGATAACTCCAAACTTGTTTTGGTCTTATTATACCTCCTTAACAGAGTGTAGATTTCATCATATGTGCTGAAGTAGTGATGAGAGAATCTCTGAGTAAAATATACAATATTCTACACGAGTAACCATGACAATTTCACACATTCAACAAGATGAATCAGAAAATTTACTCAGAGATGCCATTCACATGGAAAACAATAGTTAAGTTAGCTTTTTTCTTTCTCTTTGTGCTCACTGCATTAAATATAATGGAAATGATTACGAGGAAAGGACATCATCAGCTTAACGAATATTATTTTTATCATTTTGAGTTAAAATGAATCAACAATTTGTATTTCATGATGTTACCTTGACATAATTACCTATTACGGTCTTACAATTACTATACATTTACCTGTCAAAATATAGCAGCCAAACTTCCTTTCAGTAATACCATATTATATATATATATATATTTACTCTTTTACTTGTTTCAGTCATTTGACTGTGGTCATGCTGGAGCACTGCCTTTAGTCTAGCAAATCGACCCCAGGACTTATTCATTGTAAGCCTAGTACTTATTCTATTGGTTCCTTTTGCCGAACTGCTAAGTTACGGGGACGTAAACACACCAGCATTGCATGTCAAGCGATGTTGGTGGGGGACAAACAAAGACACACAAACATATACACACACATACATATATATAAATATACATATATATGACGGGCTTCTTTTCAGTTTCTGTCTACCAAATCCACTCACAAGGCTTTGGTCGGCCCAAGGCTATAGTAGAAGACACTTGCCCAAGGTGCAACGCAGTGGGACTGAATCCTACGCCTATGCATGTATGTATGTATGTATATATATATATATCTTTTTTTCAGTGTTGAACTGTTAATCCCTATACATTTTTGTTCTTCTCAATCCATTCTGTCGAAGAGTGTAGGCTCAAAACGTCAGTCTTTTCCTTCTTTCCCTAGTGTTAAACTAATACACCTGCTTGTTGTTCCTTCACCTATCTTCGTCCTTTGTTTTCTGTAAATTTGAACTATATATATATATATGTGTGTATGTGTATACATGCACACACATACATACATGCATTGAACTCAAGGTGATTTTGTAATTAGGTTTGCCACTCAGGAAGTCTCACAGGCCGTAATTTGCTCATGGTTAATTTATATCTTGGTCCAGTGCCTCTCAAAGTAACAAATACCAATTTCCATCACAACCACCACCAAAATATAAGGGGATTTTTTTCCTCCTCATCCTTTATTTATTAGAAAATAGTTTGAATTTGTGTATAATTCTTCTCTTTACTCATCAGGTGTTAGACAAAATATATAAAGTTTAACTCTTTCACTTCCATATTTTTGTTAAAGTACATTACCCTTGTTTCAGCTAATTTTGGAAATAACAAAGAATTTCATAAAATAACTTTGTCACTATTTAGTTGGTGTTTGGAACAAAAATTAACATGCAATTTTTAAAGGTTCTTAGATAACTTTAACCCTTTCATTATGATATTTCTGTTGACATGCACTGTCCTTTTTCTTGTAAATAATGAAGAATATAATAAAATAACTTTGTAATTAACAAACTGATATTTAGAACATAAATTGTGAGAGGTGATTTTCATTTAGAGCTACTTTAAAACAGGAAGTTTTTATCATAGAACAAGGGACAATCTTGGGCAGCTTGGTATCAAAAGAGTCAAATATCTAACAGTTACTTGACTTCTCTCAAACCCATTGAAACTGTTGTTGATGAGTTCTGGGTCAACTCTAACCCAGCAGACCCATGATCAAAAGCATTCTAACTGTGATTAGCCCATTTTTCACACACAGTGTCTCTAAAACTATGTGATTTCAGGGAGATCTGGCTGTTATATCTAGCTGGGCAAGTAACCATGTCGTGGTTCCCTTATTGACTTCTCCTTTTCACATTGTTGAATTGGTCTTTCAATAATGAATATCTTCTACAGCTTCCCACTAAGTAGTGAATCCCATTTCTTCCTAGAATTTCCTTCACTTAAGACACACCTGATTTCAGTTGAGAAGCATTATGTACTTCATCACACCATGCTGGTCACAGCCTATCCTCCTACCTTTTTAGCACTTTCAATTCCTGAGATTCCTTTTAGAAGTTTTAAATTCAGTCCTAATTCATGATACCTTGGGAGTCTTCCACTGTAGCTCCAGGCTGACCAAAGCCTTGTTAGTGGATTTCGTTGGCAAGGTACTGAAAAAGACCCTCTGTGCGTGTGTGTTACTTATTGTCTTGACATCGTACAGTGTTTGTAAGCAAGCATCACTGTCACACATGAAGTGTTCTTCATTCCCAATCTTCATGTGAATAAGTCTGGCCATGGGGTAATATTACCTTACTTGAAATGTACTTGATTTATCTCACTCGCATATAGTAAGGGATGGTCCCAAAGGGGTCTCAGTAAGTAGCGTCCCTGCCTTCCTGAACTAGTTTTCTACCACATTTCTTAAAAATCGTGGTAGGAGCCTTGGTCTCAGGACCACTCATGTCTAGAAACTGAGGTTATGCTCCCCGTAGAAAATCCAGGTCCAAAAAAGCCTCATGATAGCAAAGGAGAACGGGTACCAACCAGCCAGCCCAAAGGTTGGGGTGGGCTGCACCTGCTTACCTCAGTTACTATGGCATTGAGGTAGATCCGGCCCACCCCTGTTAATGGGGACAAAACCTGGATTTAAAACACTAGATGATGGATGATGATGGAAACAGGTGAGGGCTGGTTGGTGACCTGAAGGGACATCCAGCCATAGAAAACCTGCCTCAAATTCCGTCCAACCGAAGCTAGCATGGAATAGTGGAAGTAAGGGTGCAGTGTTGAGGGCAGTAGCTTTGTGTTAAGTGTTAAGGACAGCAACAAGGGTCTTGCTGTAGAGAAGACATGGCTATGCCAGTGGGAAAGAGGCAGGGGATGGTTGAGACGAAGTATCAGAATTTTCCCTCAAGGTACAAAAAGAATGTATATGTGTGTATATCATGATCTTGTAATGTTATACCTTACTGGTCACAATGCACTTTACATTGTTTTAGCTTTTGAATGGTGCCACCCCACTGACTTGGCCAGCAGGCCAACATTCCTCCTGAGTGGAAAGCTGCTTTGTCACAAGGGGTTACCTATTTACAGCTAAGTGGACTGGGGCAACGTGAAATTGCAGTGTTTTGCTCAAGAACACAATGCACTGCTTGGTCTGGGAATTGAACACTTGCACTAGCAGTCATGAGTGCAATTCCCTATCCACAGGGTCATGTGCCTTCATGTTCTTTTATTCATTTACTTATATCAGTCATTTGACTGTGGCCATGTTGGAGCACTGCCTTAAAGGGTTTCATTTGAAGAAATCAACCCCCAGGACTTATTCTTTTCTAAGCCTAGTACTTATTCTATCAGTAGTTTTTGCTGACCTGCTAAGTTACAGGGGACATAAACACACCAGCACCAATTGTCAAGCAATGCTGGGGGGTAGATGCATGCCACACACACACACACACACACAATATATACATACATAGAGGCATACGTACATATATATATATGTATATACATACGACAGGCTTCTTTCAGTTTCCATCTACCAAATCCTTTCACAAGGCTTTGGTTGGCCCAAGGCTATAGTGGAAGACACTTGCCTAAGGTGCCATCCAGTGGGACTGAACCCAGAACTATGTGGTTGGGAAGCAAGCTTCTTAACACACAGCCACACCTCATATTTGATGCTAAAAACCCTTTAAAATGGATTCATACTTTCAAAACTGGTTTTTCTCAATGAGATGAATGGAAGGGCTTCACCAGTTCTGACATTGGTATTTTGTCAGTGCCACCATTTAAATACTTCACTAATGTGTATGGTCATCGTTATTCTTATACCAACAAAAGGGGAGCGTTTCTTGCCGGAGCAGGGATAAATGTTTCTTATTATTTAGATGTCCCATCTTGTTAACCTCAACTGTCAGGCAGTGAACGCAAGGACATTACATAACATTACTCCATATACTGAGTTATTGCAATACTTTGCCAAAATACAAGCAAGATTATAGAAATTAATTTGAAAATGAATTCAGCTGCTATTTACACATTAATTGACTCTAATGGAAGCTGGCTTGTTAACAAGAAGACATTGTTCTCTTATGCCTTCAGTATGTTACAGTTCCGAGACTGACTCTTTCCAAATAACTGACAGGAGCAAATTCATTTACAAGATTATATTGATGTTACCCAAATCAGGGCTGTGGAGTCGGAGTCTCGGAATCTGTCGGAAACAATTAAGAGGTAGCTGGAGTCAGTCAGGAAAACTATTCTGACTCTGAATATATTTATTCTTTAATATAAACCAGTTGTAACATGTAAGCCAACTCAAAGTACAAGCGTATGCATATGCTATATGAGAAATATAGACCACAATCAATTACATAAAAAGGAGTCAGTCAGGATGCCAATATTAGAGGAGTTTTTTGTTGAAGTTTTTTGTTTTGACTCCACAGCCCTGACCCACACACACACATGATGATGTGTGGTTGAGGAAGCTTACTTCCCAACCCATGTAGTTTCAGGTTCCGTTTCACTGCATGGCAACTATGGAAAGTATATTTGACAATAGCCTTGAGCCAACCAAGCCCTTGTGAGTGGGTTTGGTAGATGGAAACTGGAAAATGCTTATCATTGTGTGTGTACACTCTTGTATTGACATCACATGATGGTTGCGAAAGAGCACTACTAACATATAAGCAATGTTGTTCGTTTCCAGTCTTCTTTGGGAAGCACGTCTGGCCAAGGGGAAATACAACCTTGCTTGGCAACAAGGGCATCCTGCCTCACCAAAGTCCATCTGACCCATGCAAGTGTGGAAAAGATGATGTTGGAGAGGGCATGCCTACGCTCATGCGCACACACACATCTGTTCTTTTACTGATTTCAATCATTGATTTGCAGCCATTCCGTGGTATTATTTTCAAAGGTTTTACTCAATTACCTTATTTCCAAGCATACAAATTGATGTTGTTTAGACATTGAAACCATGTCCCTATCTTTCCAAATCTTGCTGCATTTCATAAAGAGTTTTTGGTCCTCCAAAGTCATCTTAGTGTCTAAGTTCACTTACCTTTTTGGTTGTAACTTTTGGTATGAAAAATTCAACTTATTTACTGTATTTTCTGGGATAGGCCAACTCCAATACCAATTTCATCTTATTGATGTTATGTAACACAATGGTTCTTAGCCATTTTTTGTCTATGGACCCTCGTAGCCATTTGGTGTTTAAATTTATATTTTTATAATTAAATGTTAAGAACTGGCATGTAAAAAGCACTCACTACACTCTTGGAGTGGTTAGTGTTAGGAAGGGCATAGTAGAAACTATGCCAAATCAGATTGGAGCTTAAGTGCAGCTCCCCAGCTTACCAGTTATCTGTCAAACCATCCAACCCATGCCAGCATGGGAAATGTATGTTAAACGAAGATGATGATGATGATTTTTAGGAACTGTATTAAAAAAATTGTTAAAATATTTTGTGTTTGTAGAATTATAACTAGTTTATTGCAGATAAATTTTAATGACAAAATCTTGTATGGGCCCCAACTGAGAACCCCTGGTCTAACTGCTACATTAGTTTCAATATAAAGGCTCTTGATACTGGTTTGCACAGACTGACAAAGGACACACACACACACATGTATGCAAAAGGCTTCCACTGGCTTTCCATAGACTATATCGCACTGACAAGGCTATTAACTCTAGCATTTAAACCAACCATATCCAGCCCAAATATTCTACATTTTCTGTTCAACCTAGCCAGATCCAACCTCACACACCTGTCTCGCAATGTCGTTCTAAAAATATACAAATACACCATTGAAATCTTGAAGCTACAAGATAATACACGATCAGTTCAAAACAATGTGAATAAATAATACATTTAAGAAAGAAATTTGAATGCTAAAGGGTTAAAGATGTTTTCAGTTCGAACATAGACCATGAGTTGTTGTTAGCTGTGGCAGTACAAAACAGCCTCCTTGTGAAAACAGTCTCGCATCATTGCCAAGTGGAAACAATAGTCATATTTTAATGAAACCCCAGCTTTGGTATGTCAGGGAAGAGGGCGGAGGACAATGTGTTTTTGTCTTACTTTCAAATAAGGGTTTGTTTTCTTTCTTTTCGGTTTTGTTTTTCTTATCAATGACTCTATGATAAATGTTTAAAATGTGACTAGATACTTAGAAAGTGAATGTCTGGCAGGAGGATGGGGAAAGATTAAATAGGAAATTGCCAGAAAAGAATTGGTAAATTTCAAAGAAGTAGTTTTGTATTCTTCAGATTTTTTGTGTTTTCTCTTTCTATTTATTTTTGTTGTTGTTTTTTTTTTTTTTTCAATGCTGCGATTTAAAAGCAGCCTCAGTAACCAACTGTTGTGGGTTTCTGTAGAAACTGAGAATATACGGATTCTATTTTATAGATAGAGATTTGTGTGTAAGTGCAAATATATATATATAAATATACACAAATATAAACAGACATGCGTGCGCCTGCACATACACAAATAAAATATAAGAAGCTATACATCTCTAGTTTCTCCATAGTCACACACACACACACACACACACCTATATGTGTGCATTCATTTAAAGACTTACTAGAAAATTCCTATAGACATGACAGGTTGCAGAGCCAAAGTTCAATGTGTGTGTGTATACACACATATACTTGTATATACTTAATAAATTCATTCATTCTTGTTTGTGTTCTTTTTCTCTTTTCTCTTCTCTATTGTTTCTCTTTCTCTCCATTTTGTGCTCATTCTCCTCTCTCTCTCTCTCTCCTGTCATTCTGTACTTGTTCACCATCCCTTTCTCTGTTGTTATGTAGTAATGCCACATTTTGTACAAAATGGAATATTTATTACACACACACATACAAATTGTAAAATACATAACCCTGTTAAATTAGACTGGAAACTGCTGGAGTCCATTTCTTCATTTACAAAACAAGCCTCAGCTAGACTAAGGCTGTTTGTGCACACACACACACACTTGCACATGCACTCTCACTCACACTCATAGTAGATGTTATGCTTAGCTCCAGGTCACCTACACTTACACACACAGTCTCACACACACACACACACACACACACACTCACTCACTCACTCACTCACTCACTCACTCACTCACTCACTCACTCACTCACTCACTCACTCACTCACTCACTCACTCACTCACTCACTCACTCACTCACTCACTCACTCACTCACTCACTCACTCACTCACTCACTCACTCACTCACTCACTCACTCACTCACTCACTCTCATACACACTCACTCTCTCTCATACTCACTCTCTCTCTCTCATACACACTCACTCTCTCTCATACACACTCACTCTCTCTCATACACACTCACTCACTCACTCACTCTCACACACACTCACTCACTCACACACACACTCACTCACTCACACACACACTCACTCACTCACTCACACACACACTCACTCACTCACTCACTCTCACACACACTCACTCACTCTCACACACTCACTCACACACACACACACTCACTCACTCACTCACTCTCACACACACTCACTCACTCACTCACTCACTCTCACACACTCACTCACTCACTCTCTCACACACACACACACTCACTCACTCACTCACTCACTCTCACACACACACACTCACTCACTCACTCACTCTCACACACACTCACTCACTCTCACACACACACTCACTCACTCACTCACTCTCACACACACACACACTCACTCACTCACTCTCACACACACACACACTCACTCACTCACTCACTCTCACACACACTCACTCACTCACTCACTCTCACACACACTCACTCACTCACTCACTCACACACACACACACTCACTCACTCACTCACTCTCACACACACACACTCACTCACTCACTCTCACACACACACACATCACTCACTCACTCACTCTCACACACACACACACTCACTCACTCTCACACACACACACACACACTCATTCACTCACTCACTCTCACACACACACACACACTCACTCACTCACTCTCACACACACACTCATAATGTTATGTTTAGCTCAAATGTATTCCAACCATGACTATCCTATCTTTTTTTTTTCTGAATATGTTAGATGACATTATGTAATCTGTCTTGTTTTTGTTAAGTACTATGAGATTTGGCTGATATTTCTAGCAGGTCTACTGACCACATAGAGGCTACATATGGTATTATGAATTACAAATTTGTCTATCACCCTCTCCAGTTTGGTAACAGAATTTGGCAATGTAATCCACTTAACCCTCACCTTAAATTGCTGGCCTTGTGCCAAAATTTAAAATTATTATTATTATTATTAGTAGTAGTAGTAGTATTATTAAGGCAGCAAGGTTGCAGATTTGTGAGCATGCCAAGCATAATGCTTAGCATCATTTCAGCTGTCTTTATGTTCTGGGTTCAAATTCTGTCATTTCACCCTGTCCTGTGGGGATCAATAAAATGAGGAACAGTTGAACACTGTTGGTCGATGTAATTGACTTATCCATTCCCCTAAAATTACTGGCCTTGTACCTAAATTTGAAACCATTGTCATTATTATTATTAGTATTATTATTATTATGGTGGTGAGCTGGCGCAGAATTGGTAGCGTATCGGACGAAATGCTTAGCGGTATTTTACCCATCGCTACGTTCTGTGTTCAAATTCCACCGAGGTCAACTTTGCCTTTCATCTTGTCGAGGGCGATTAAATAAGTACCAGTTACGCACTTTTTCAGTCATCCTTTCAGGGTCAGTTAAATAAAAGCCAGTAAAGCACTGGGGTTGATGATATCGACTAGTCCCCCAAATTTCAGGACTTCTGCCTATAGTAGAAAGGCTTATTATTATCATTATAATAATTATTGTTGTTGTCATTATTACCTCTGTCTTAGCAAAGGCAGAGATAATTTCAGTCATGTTTGTTTGTTTGTCCGTGGACAAGATATCTCAAAAACTGCTTGATGGATTCTCATGAAACTTTCAGGGAATGACATCGATGTAATTGATTTACACCCTCCCTGAAATTGCTGGCCTTTTGCCAAAATTTGAAATTATTATTATTATTGTTATTATTATTATTATTATTGTTATTATTATTATAGATGTCACACAGTATACAATATTGTGAGGTTGTTGATTGAAGATATTTTGTCTACCGGGGTTTGTACTGTTTGTCAAGTGACAGCAAGGTCCTCAGACAGACAATACTTTACATATGTGTGCAGTTCCAAGTAATGCTTTTGCAATACACCTTCATTGTAGGGTATTTAAAAATTTTTTTAGATTAGGTGGTATTGAACCCAATGCTCTGATGACAACAGGGATAACCTTTATGTTTGACTCTCGTGGCTGCCACATCTTAGCAAAATCAATTCTCAGATCTCCAAATTTATCAACCTCTTTTTCTTTCATGATGTTATGTTAATCTCCTGGCACTGCCATGTCAATTATTAGGCACTCTTGTTTGTTCCTCCTAAAGGTTACTGCAAACGGCTTTCGTTGCTCTAATACCTTGTCTGTCTGGAAGTCAAAGTTACTGAGAATTTTTGCCTTTCCCTTTTCGTCCATTTCCTTTTCCAGTGTATGCTAGTACCAAGTGCCTGTAACCTCATCTCCATACTTATGGCATAGTAGCCAGTGGAGGTTTTGGACTACCTTGTACTCTTTCTGCACAAGACTTTCACAAGCATTAACAATGTAAGTCACACTTTCGACCCTCTTCCCACACATTTTGCAGAGGTCTGTCATACTTGTGTGGTATGTATTCTTTTCCACTGAGTTGGTATTCAGTGCCTGGTCTTGGGCAGCAATGATTAGGCTTTCAGTATTCTTTTTTAGGTTACCCTTGTTGAGCTCTTCCATGATGCTTCCTGGTCTTTTAATTTGTTGGTTTCATGGTAGAACTGACCATGTAATTCCATACAGGTTAGGGTTTCTTCTCTCTCGGCTTTTCTTGATTGTAATTCATAAGCACTCTCAACTCCAGGTTTTTTAATTCCTTTTGCATAAGCAGCATACTGTAGCAGGTCTTGTTTGCTGTTTACCAAATATCTTGCCATGTTTCTTCTTTCACTGTTGATGCACTCCCATGTGCTAATCAGCTCATGTCCACCTTTACCTCTCTTTATGTAGAGCCTGTATTCATTCGCCTTAGGGTGGAGGACACCATACGTTGTGCGTGTCTATCGGGTAATGCAATCAAGTTGGTTAATTTCTGCTTGACCTATTATTATTGCTGCAGTTGACTCCAGTTTTGTTCTTCAATATCTATTTTGTACCTCAGTTTCTTCCCACAGCTTAGAGATGAAACACTTTTCTCAACAATTGCATCGATCCACATATGGTCACCAACTTTCGATGATGTCTTGATAGTTTCAACATCTCTTGGTAGGTTTTTTTGTGTAAATAGCAGAACCGGTAACAGCATTGGATTCTTTCACACTTTTGAGTTCAGTTCCTGCCAAAGCTTCTCATCATTTCAGGAGCTTGGTAGACCAAGTATTAACAAAATACTAGCATTCATAGAAATCGATATACTGATCTAGCAAACCAATGATGAATGGCACTCCACCCATGGTTTCGGGTTATAGCTGGGTTGAAATTATTGAGGTACTCCATTAGGGCAATGGATTGGTAGAGCATCACATAAAATGCCTTGCTATATTTGTTCCAACTCTTTATATCCTGTGTTTCAAACACTGCCTTTCATTCTCAAGGGGTCAACAAAAATAAATCCCCAGTTAAATTCTGAGAAGAGGATCAATTAAATCAACAAACTCTCTATATATACACACACACATACACACACCTCTCTCTCCAGCCTTTAATTTGTAGCCTAACATCTATGTTAGATGTTTTGATGCAGATGAATGATAGTGGAGCATTCATTAAAATTTGTTTGTTAGTTTAACATGTTTTCCCATGCATGCATGGGTTGGATGAGTATGTTATTTGAGGCATTGTTTTACAATTGGATACCTTTCTTGATGCTAACTCTTATCTGTTTTTCAAATATAGGACCACTTACTCCAAATGGTTTCAAAGGCACAAAATTCCCAGATGATTCAATGGCATGAAAAGCTGACATGATACTACCTGCTGCACTTTTGTACAGCTGTTGCGAATGTAAACACATACACACACACACAAAATATTTAATTACAACTCTTTTCATCTTGCGTTTGGTGGAT
>NW_021824632.1:0-17659 GCF_006345805.1 Octopus sinensis | reverse complement strand
ATATATATATATATATATATATATATATACATGTATATATACACACATACTTGTGCGCCCGTGTGTGTGTGTGTGTGTGGTGTGTGTGTGTGTGTGTTAACTCACAACTAATCGATTCCTATAGATTTCTAATTCTGCGCTTGATCTAATTTCATTATCTGTGTTTTCTTATCTAGCTTGACTTTATCAATATTTTCAGAATGGTCTTCACTCCTCCTCTTCTCTCTTTCTCCCCTACCTATATTTATCTCTCTCTCTCTCTCTCTCTCAAGTCATCTATCTCTTTATCTATTTGTTTATTTCTCTCCCTCCCGCTTTATCTATCTATCTATCTATCTATCTATCTATCTATCTATCTATCTATCTATCTATCTATCTATCTATCTATCTATCTATCTATCTATCGCTCTCTCTTTCGCTCTATCTATCACTCTCTCTCTCGCTTTATCTATCTATCTATCTATCTATCTATCTATCTATCTATCTATCTGTTTCTCTCCCTCTCCCTCTCCCTCTGTCTCTCTCTCTTTCTCTCTTTCTCTCTCTCTCTCTCTCTCCAAGGTGAACTTGGCACGTTCTTCCACAGCTATTCCCCATGCCAAAGTCCCGTCCTAATGTGTTAACAATGTACAGAAGTTGCTTCCTTTCCCCTTCGCTCATTCGGACAATGCAGGCCAGAATCGGAAAGCCGCGATGTCAAAATAGGGAACAAATAAGTACAACAACAACAACAACAACAACAACAACAACAACAACAACAACTACAACAACAACAACAACAACAACAACAACAGCAACAACAACAACAACAGCAGCAGCATCAATATTTGTTGCTCTTCTTGGTGGTGGTAGTAGTAATAGTACTGGTTGTGGTGGACGTGGTGCTGTAGTGGTGTGGTAGTGCTGGTGCTGATGGTGGCGATGGTGAGCGGTGTTGAGATTGGTAGCAGTAGTTACGATGGTGGTGGTAGTAATAATGGCGGTGGTGGTAGTGGTGTTGGTGGTGTTGGCATCTTAGAAGTAGGTGTAGTAGTAGTAGTAGTAGTAGTAGTAGTAGTAGTAATGGTAGTAGTAGTGGTAAAAGCAGTAGCTGAAGCAGCAGTAGTAGCAACAGCAGCAGCAGCAGCAGCAGCAGTAGCAGTAGTAGTAGTAGTAGTAGTAGTAGTAGGTGCAGCAGCGACACACGCAACCAACCTTTGCAAGAATAAAGGTGAGGATCCTGAGGACTATACAAGAGACAATGCAAGTGTTTTGGAAGGACGCAATTGTGGAATTGCGGAATTGCGGAATTGCGGAATTGTTCTGGTGCAGGTGCTGAAGGCTTTCGCGACGAAAACACTTCCTGAATTCTCTCCAAACCTCCACAAAGCACTCTTTGTTGACCGTCTGACCAGAGGGACCTCAGTTGATATAGAAAATGTCCTTGCCGTTGTATTCCCGATCGACTTGTTTCGCCTGGCCTCATTTTCCAGTGAAAAGCACAGGTACTCGGCTAATATTGATTAATTAATTATATACACACACACACACACACACACACACACCACACACACACACACATATATATATATATATATATATATTATTATATATGGAGGCGCAATGGCCCAGTGGTTAGGGCAGCTGACTCGCAGTTGTGGGATCGCGGTTTCGATTCCCAGACCGGGCGTTGTGAGTGTTTATTGAGCGAAAACACCTAAAGCTCCACGAAGTTCCGGCAGGGGTGGTGGCGATCCCTGCTGTACTCTTTCGCCGCAACTTTCTCTCACTCTTTCTTCTGTTGGCCTGCTCGCTTAGCCATTGGGGTAGCATCATTTGAAGCGCATTGTGATCAGCGATGTGTAGCTACATCTGATAGCCTGGTCGGTGACGGTGATATATATATATAAGAAAAAAGGTTTGAAAATGCAATTTAAACGAAGATTGCATTTTCAAACCTTTTTTCTTATATAATCCCACTCGTGCGATACCCCACAACCCAACTTTTATATATATATATATATATATATATATCACGTGGAGTAGACGAAACAGGGAGAACTGAAGAAGGGGAATATTCCTTGTGTGTATGCCTTGTACTCTGTTTTTTCGTTGTTTGATAAAAAAAGTTCGTTTCCATGTTTTTGTTCTTATGTTTTCGTTTTTCATTGTGTTCAACGTTTTTTTGATGTCCTGTATCCATATATCCATGTATATATATGCATATAAGTGTAGATATGTACATATATGTATGTATAAATGTATATATTTATATATTATTTATATTATTATATGATCGAACGCCACGCATCCTTTTCCAAGTAAGTTTTATATATGTACGTATGTGTATATACATACATGTATATATAGCCATACATACACACATACTCGCACATACTCATAGAGATACATATATACATGTACACAAATATATATACTTATGTTATTTATTAGTGCATTAATACTAGTCTAAATAATAAGTATGAAAGCACACCCTCACACACAATCACACACACACACAATCACACACACACGTACACACATTCACATGTACACACACAAACTCAAACACATACATGCGCACGCAAGCACACACGATCGTTATCATTACCATCAACATTGTAATCCGCGCCATCTTTATCACTAATATTATCCTCCCCCTCCTCCTCCTCCTGCTCCACCAAATATTTCTCCTCTCTCTCTCCATCTCCCCCCCTCTTTCTTAACATCCTTCCTACATGTATCTATCACTTACATTTCTCCATGTTCGATAATATTTATTGCTAAGCATCCACGATGTTGATGTCGATGTAGTTAGCTATAAAAGTAACAGTTCGACTTTTAACTAAAGTGTTAAACATACTAATTAGTTTTGTCACCTAAATCCGTAATATTGATTAACACAATCTGAAATATGTCACACACTTTCAAATAAGACACTTTCTTGTATCCATTTACGTTGGTATACGCGGACATTTTTGTTGGTATTCTACTGTCGTTTTCTTTTCTGTATACCTGCCTCGTTTTCACGCATTTTGAATGTACTATATGAATATTTATTCATGCATACATACATACACACGCATATATATACATGTATGTATATGTATGCATATGCCCATATGCGCATACATACATATATAAATATATAAATGTGTGTGTATATATATATATATAAATATATATATATATATAATGTATATCTATCTATCTATCTATCTATCTATCTATCTATCTATCTATCTATCTATCTATCTATCTCTATCTATCTATCTATCTATCTATATATATATTTATCTATCTATCTACCTAACTATCTATCTATCCATCCATCCATCTATCTATCTATCTATCTATCTATCTATCTATCTTCTATCTATCTATCTATCTATCTATCTATCTATCTATATCTATCTATCTATCTATCTATCTATCTATCTATCTATCTATCTAATATCTATCTATCTATATCTATTATATATATATATATATATACATATATATAAATTTAAAATGAGGGTGAGAAATTAGATATTATTTAATTAACATCGATTTCACACCAGTAGTCTAGCATATAAAATAAGGGTGTCCACATAGTGGTTTCCCTCTAATATGTGTATATATATATATATGTATACACGCATAATCTACACTAGCTAAATGACTCGGTGTTGCCCTAGTTACTGCTGTTCTTATTCAGGTTAGTAAACAGTAAATATGAAGATTCATATTTTTTGTCATAATTATTTCAAAATATCTATATTTTATTTAAAAAAAAATATCCAAATTGTGATGATAATAGAATTTAGAACAGAAAATCAGTCAATCTTGAAGCACCTCAGGGTATACAATATTCATTGTGTAATTTTTTATTGGTGTCCAAATGAATAAATTATTGCTGCTTCCAACTCGTGAGTAACCAACATAGAGTTGGTCATGGGAGAAGCAAGTAGCAGAGAAATGAAATGGAACTACCTTGAGGGGTTGACCGTGAGATTTGTTAATTGAAATACCAACACTTAGTTTGACTGGAAACTGAAGCGTCTTAAATTGAAATGGAACATCTGTAGGTATGAGGGGAAATTTTGGAATGAAGACATTTTCTCCTTTCTGACTACCTGTTGGGATTCTTGCATCTAGGACATGGAGCTTCATGGAAGTAGCAATTAAGCGAGTTCCATTACACAGGCCAGGTGGGTCTAGGTTTCTCAGCAGCATAATAGGAGCATCTAGCTTTAGTGTCAAGTTATGCGGTGGCATCCCAGTGGGTTTAAGTGTGTTCAGTAATTCAACAGTGGAGGCACATGGCCTAGTGGTTAGAGCAGCGGACTCGCGGTCGAGGCATCGCGGGTTCGAATCTCAGACCGGACGATGTGTGTTTATGAGCGAAACACCTAAGCTCCACGCGGCTCTGGCAGAAGGTAATGGTGAAACTTCTGCTGACTCTTCCGCCACAACTTTCTCTCACTCCTTCCTCTTACATCTTGCAGCTCACCTGCGATGGACCGGTGTCCTGTCCAGGTGGGGAACCTATACGCCAAGGAAACCGGGAAACCGGCCCTTATGAGCCAGGCATGGCTCGAGAAGCAACAAGTAATTCAACAGTGTATTGAACAGCTTGACCATGATCGACTGTTGTGTGAATTGATCGAAAAGTAATTTCTGATGTACCTGTGAACTTTTGAAGAAGTTCATGACTGAATTGATCAACCGTTTCATTAGTTGGAGCCAGTATATCTCTTTAACTTAGCCAGTTTACATCAGTGTAATTGACAATCGCACATACACTCAAACACGCATACACTCACATACATATACTAAGACAGACACACACAGATATACATTCACGCACACCTCAGGGTAAACAATATTCATTATATACTTGTCAGTTATAACATATGTATATGTATGTGTAGGTGTGTGTGTGAGCCAATTCTAGACTTTTGTGCAACATCACTCTCTCTCTCTTTCTCTCTCTCCTTCTCCATATCTCTCTCTTTCTGAATAGCTAACACTTCAATTGCATCTCTTTGTATAACGGCCTATCTCTCTCCATATGTGTGTGTCTCTCTCTTTAGATGTGTGCGTGCGTGTGTATGCGTGTGTGTGCCATCCGTCACAAAAATATCTGTATACTCACACACACATAAACTCTCACATACACACATATACTTGTCAGTCATCACATATGTATATGTATGTGTAGATGTGTATGTGTGTGTGTGTGCTTAATTCTCTGAGGCCTAACGTGCGTAACGAACGCGCAAACACAAACACGCTCACGGACACAAACACACACATGCAAAATGTGATGTCGTATTGGTGGTGGTATAAAATGTCCTTAACTGTAGTTGATTATAGAAAGATTATTTTAGATAGTGTTATATTGTTTCAATCCAAAATGAAAATAGACATTACATGTTGACACTCGCGGGGTCCAATCATATTACCTTGTAAAAGTTGATTAGAGTTTGGTCGCGCCATTTGATAATGTACAGGAAACAGACGGACAGATAAACAGAGAGACAGACAAAGAATTATATCTATCTATCTATCTATCTATCTATCTATCTATCTATCTATCTATCTATCTATCTATCTATCTATCTATCTATCTATCTATCTATCTATCTATCTATCTATCTATCTATATTAGCAAGGATGGCACGTATGAATGACGAAGCCACCTTGAGCATAATCCTATGAACCCAGAAATTGAAAAACAGAGGGTACCCACTTGCAAACAAATGTGGTAACATATAACAATATTGACCAAGGTTACCGTGGTCTTTTTCGTAGGCTTTTCTTCCCACGGATAAACCTTACTTGCTTCCCCTTTACACCATATATCATAAACTCTTGATACACGATCCCTATTGATCGTTTTTTTTCCTCTTCCCCTTTTTTGTCCCCTTTTTTCTTCTTTTTTCATTATCTTTCCTTTTGTTCCTTTTCCTTTTCCTTTTTTTCCCTTCCATTTTACGATCCCTCTTGATCGAAAACCTACGCCAGCCCCTCTTTTTTTCTTTTTTTTTGTTCTCTTCATCCCCCAAAAGAAAAAGCTCTATCTTGTAACTTGTCCCATCTGTGTGCAGCCCCCTGTGTGGCCAATAAAGAAGAAACTTATCTATCTATCTACTATCTATCTATCTATCTATCTATCTATCTATCTATATCTATCTATATCTTATATATTATATATATATAATCTATATATATTATATATATATACATGCATACAAGCATAAATATATATATATGTTCATATATATATTATACTCAACACACACACACACACACATATATACGCATGAATGCATGTATGTTTGTATTTATGTATATGCCAATATATAGTAATGCCAATGTACATACATACATACACATAGATATAATAATAGATAGATAAATAGATAGGAAAATAGATAGACAGATAGATAGACAGACAGACGGATAGATAAATACTTAGACATAGATATATCGTTTGATAAAAAGATGAATAGAGAAAACATCTTTATTAAAATAAGCATGGATTCATTTTTCTAATAACAGTACATTATTTTAATATCTATAAAATAGAGATTATTTTAATATCTATGGATATAGACTTTATTGTTTCCAGTAGTTTCAAATAAATATTTAACCATACCCACATATATATACATACATATACATGCCTAGATACATACATACATTAATTACTTACACATTAATATATATATATATATAATATAATATATATTATATATCATATATATATATATATATATATATATATGTGTATGTCTATATATATATATATATATATATATGTATATATATATATATATGTATATATAGTATATTATATATATATATATATATATATATATATATATAATATATAATATATATGTATAGGTTTACTTATATATATATATACACATTATTTTTTGTGATTTTAGTAGTGCTGTTGCCTTCAAAAGAGATAGCTAGCAAAATCAATTCTGTATATTATCTGTTAGTGAATACTAACCGTATCTTTTGAATTCATTATTGTTTTGGTCTGGTCTGCTCTACGTTATGATGTGATATTTCTCAGTGAAACATAAATGACAACGTTTTGAAACACCATATATTATCATTATTATTATTATTATTATTATTATTATTTATTATTATTATTATTATTATTATTATTATTATTATTATCATTATTATTATTATTATTCTATGTTTGACTTTTGCTTATATTTGTGCAAGTTGGCTCCAAGTCTCACCCAGAGACTTCAAGGGACAACAGGGTTGTTGTTATGCCTAGCGTGCCATATATTTGGGGGGGGGGGTTGTACTAATGAATGTCTAAAAAAAGTTTTTTCTTTTTTTTTTTTGTAAACCGAGAATTATGTTTGTTTTAAACCTTGAGATTACATAGAAAGTATTTTGCGTAGGATATGAGCAGTTCCCATGAGCACTATCTTTTGAATTTCTGCCATTCTGGGGTTTCCTGGTATCTGAGTTAGGTAGCTATCAGCCCCTTTTGCTATCATTCCCAGGGCACCTATGACAACAGGTATTGTTTTAGTCTTCAGGTTCCACATTTTGCTGATTTCTATTTCAAGATCTTTATATTTGCTCAGTTTTTGGTAGGTTTTGACAGATACGTTTATATCGATTGGGACAGTCATATCAATGAGGGGGCATGTTCTTTGTTTGAAGTTTTCAATATGATGTCTGGCCTATTTGCATCTATCTTTCTGTCAGTTTGAATGGTGAAGTTCCAGAGGAGTGAGATGTGGTCATTTTCAAGCACTGGGGGTGGTTTGTGTTCCCACCAGTTTTTTTCATGGGGCAAATCCAGGTTTTTGCCAGTTACCCAGTAAATATATTGTGCAGCTCTATCGTGCCTGTTGGATACTCTGTAGGCGCTAGAAGACTGCACTTGGAGACAACATGATCAATGGTTTCATTTTGTTGTTAACATGCACATGTTGGGCCACTGCCGTTCTTTATATATGTTGGCCTGGTAGTTCTTGTTGGTAGGCATTGATCTTGAGCTGCTATGATAAACCCCTCTGTTTCAGATTTTAAGCCAGAGGCCATTAGCCTGATGGGTCAGGGCTTTGTCAACATCTGCATTATTTGCTCTCTTTGGGTATTTGCCATAGAGAGGTTTTTCTTGCCATTTATCATTCAGAATATCTAAGGCCGCAGATTAGCAGGGTTTTCATGCGCTTAGCTTTTTCTGTGCTTGTTTCTGTATGTCTATCTCTAATTCCGAAATTTGTTGTATTCGGAATTCACTTATATTCCTTTGCTTGTTTTGTTACTGATATGATGCTTTCTTGTTTTCATGTTTTGAGACAAGTTTTAACATCCAGTCCTCAGAGTTTTTCAGGTAGGTGTGTCTAGGCCAATTGTAGCAATCTTCATTGTTATTGCCAGTTGTAAAAGTCCACGGCCTCCCTCTTTTCTTGGCAGATAAGTCGTTCTGTATCTGCCTTAGGGGGTGGTGCATTCTATGCATTGTCAACAGTTTTCGTATTTTTCTGTCAAGATTACATATTTCTAGTATTGACCAGTAACGATATTGAAACTGTAAGTCACGACTGGTATGGCTAATGCATTGATCGCTTCGATCCTGTTTCTTGCATTCAGCTCTGTCTTGAGTATTGCTCTCACTCTTCGATAGCATTCTCTCCTGATCCTTTCCTTCATCTCTGAATGCCTTATTCCGTTCCCTTCAATTACACCTAGGTACTTGTAGCTCTCCGCTGGGTCTAGTTCTTTTATGACATTCTGCTGGTCAAGGTTAACGTTAGATGTTTCTGTCATTTTCCTTTGATAAAGGAGCTTTGCACATTTATCGAGGCCGAATCGCATTCTGATGTCGTCACTGAATTGTTTGACAATCGCTAGTAAGCCCTTGAGTTGTTGGTCATTTTTTGCAAAGAGCTTTAAATCATCCATGTAAATGAGATGATTTATATTTTTATCAAACATTTTATATCCGTACTGCGCGAATTGAGCAGTTTTGAGAGAGGTATTAAGGCTAAACAGAAGAGAGAAGCGGTGATATGAGTCAACCCTGGAAAATGCCACATGAAATTTTTACATCACCAGCATTTAGAGATTCATTGTCACTGTTCAGAGTTAGTGTGGTTCTCCATGATCTCATACTTACAGACAAAAAATTTCGCAGAGAGCAGGTGCTATCTTATATATTATTATTATATTATATTATATAATTATTATTATTATTATTATTATTATTATTATTATTATTATTATTTATTATATTACTATTATTATTTATTATTATTATTATTATTATTATTATTTATTATATTATTATTATTATTATTATTATTATTATTATTATTATTGAGTGAGTGAGCAGAGCATGCCATCAAAGTGACACTGGGGTAGAATAAAATACAAGAAGCCCAGTATACCCATCATGACTACTCTCTGATAAGGGTAACACCAGGCACATGCATCACAACCATATGTGCGCGACATGGTGATCTCATATCAAGATAAACAGCACATGACCTTGCAGGTGGAGCCCAGTTAGAATTTTCTTCAGATCGAGTAACCCATCCCGCTCAAAAGGTCCCTGAATAAGGGTTGTTTAAAGACGTTGAACGAACCACCCATGTTTCCAGAGGTGAATTATTCAAACCCCAAAGAATCCCACTCAACACATGGCTATGATGCTCCCCCACTACTTCTGCTCGTGATCAGAGATGCACATATCGTCAGCCACTAAGGGACATGCTCAACTGGTTATGGTCAAACAACTGACAAGCAAATCTGTGGTATTGAGCAGAATATTTGCTGTAGCCCATCTTTTATACCAAGACAAAACAATGTACATGATAACACTTCCAATCAGTTAAGATCAGAAGCCATGAGAGCCACTGCCTGGTACTGCATCTATTATTATTATTATTATTATTATTATTATTATTATTATTATTATTATTATTATCATTATTATTATCATTAATATTGTTGGTCTTGTTATTGTTATTATTGAGGCATCAATTTATATGGTAAATATACATAATGACACAGGTTTTAGCTGAACCATCCGCGCAATGTGAAGAGACACTGCTGCCGAGTGTGAGATTAACAGACAAAACTAGTGTAGTCCAGTAGTTTTCCACCTTTGTTCATGAGCGGTTATCTCTCCTCTCAATGTATATATATATATATGTGTGCGCTTATGCAGTTTAAATGTTTTAACTCATATTTCACAATATAGATACTATTCAGCATCCTCAGTCACAATTTGTGACGATTAAACTTTTCCTTTATGGCTTTATATTGCGTATAGCAGCGTATATTAATGCATGTACCTGGATCTATATATATTATATATATATATAATATATATTATAGCATATATATAATATATATATATATATATATATATATATATATTATATATATATATACGCATATATACATACATATATGTATACAGCGACGCACATACATATGGTATTATATGCAATATATGTTCCTATCTACATATATCTGTGTATGCGTTATACTACATTTTATATATATATATATATATATATATATATATATATATATATATATATATATATATATATATCAATTTTTTCTCTTTCTACTCTTTGGTGCCTCGTTCAGGATTAAATCCATTTTTTTCCTTTTTTTTCTTTTGTTACAATCTTTTCTTTTTCTTTTATTTGTCTGACTACTTCAAATCACAATTTTTGCAGCAGGTGGTGATTATCCGCTTCAGTAGTTAAGTTAATCACCGACGTACTTTTACGCTCATAAAAATCTCTCTACAGAATGTAAAGCACATCTCATTTATATCCAATATTATATATTATAATTACTTCCCGCAGGAAAGCTATATACAAAATGAAGAAATAAGATAGAACGAAGGGAGAACGGATTATCTCCCTTGCTTAATCTTACTCCTATACGCCATATTTTGTTTCTTGTACTATTTTATATTAAAATATCTGACGGCAATTAATTATTGATATTCAGTAATACGTGGTCTGATCAATAAGTATACGGACTGTTGCCATTGTAACGAAGTTAAAGCACGTAGATTGAAGCCGCTTGGCGTAAATTTACCTTGAAATTTGTTGTGTACGTGCATTAAGTTTTAACGTTCTAGCTCACTTCTGCAGTTTACAGCAGTGCTTCGAAGGAAGGTGTGTAGTGTGTGATCGTCGCATTGACCATGACAGAGAAAGTTGAGCAGAGAATCTTTATCGAATTTGCCAAAAGCTTAGCGATACCTGCTCAAAGGCCTACATACAAAGGCGCAGGAGTGGCTGTGTTCTAAGTAGCTTGCTTAACAACCACATGGTTCCGGGTTCGGTCTCACTGCGTGGCACCTTGGGCAAGTGTCTTCTACTATAGACTCGGGCCGACCAAAGCCTTGTGAGTGGATTTGGTAGACGGAAACTTAAAGAAGCCCGTCGTATATATATATATATATATATATATATTATATATATATAATATATATATATAGATATATGTATGTGTGTGTGTGTGCATGTTTGTGAGTCTGTGTTTTGCCCCCTAGCATTGCTTGACAACCGATGCTGGTGTGCTTACGTCCCCGTCACTTAGCGGTTCGGTTAAAGAGACCGATAGAATAAGTACTGGACTTACAAAGAATAAGTCCCGGGGTTGATTTTCGCGACTAAAGGCGGTGCTCCAGCATGGCCGCAGTCAAAGGGCTGAAACAAGTAAAAGAGTAAAAGAGAGAGAGAGAGAGAGAGAGAGTAATACCTTGCATAACTTGTTAAAAAACGTCTGGAACTGGTCGGGCAAAAGCCATAAAACTTTTGAAGAAATTAAAAACGTCTGAAGTTCGGAATTGTCGTTATCATATTTTGACCCGAATTTAGAAATAGTAGTGGCAGCAGTTGCTAGTGAAAGTGGTATTGGAGCTGTGATTTTACACAAATATGAAGATGGTAACCTGAAAGCGGTAGCTCATGTTTCGCATTCATTATTACTGGCTGAGAAAAGTTACAGTCAAATAGAAAAAATAGATATTAGCTATATTTGCGATAAAAAAAATTCCATGGATCTTGACCGGCAGTTTTTAAAAATAATTTCCACGTAACTAAACACTTTTAAACTTCGTATACTGATAGAATGTGTTTATAAAGCATCTTTTTCTCTTGGCTTTATTGAGAAAATTCTATAGTTTGTTAGATATTTGTTGTTTTTTCTTCAATGTCTACAATTTCAACTAATCAATGACATCTATCGAGGTGAAAACATTCTGTGCCGTATGAATATGTCCCTCGTTTAAGAAACAGATTGGGTTTATTTACATTTCTGAAGAAAAAAAGATACCCATCCCCACACCCCTAGCCCTAACCCTAACCCTAACTAACCCTAACTCTAACCCTAACCCTAAAACAGATTGAAATGCAATAGATCGATAATAGGGTCATAATTATGGGTGACAATTTCATATGTCACCGCTAGAAAAAAACTGCCGTTCAAACCGAAAAGATCCAATTCCATAAATTTATACATGGAAGAAGGCTCTGTCTGCAGACAGAGTTTCGCTCATTACTGTTGATCTATGGATCAAAGAAGGGTATTCCCGATCAAACAGTCAACAGATGGCAGCGCTGGGGAACGATCCTACTGAATTACGACTTCAAGATGGAGTATTTGCCGTCGAAAAAATTGGAGCATGCAGGTGGTTTCACTCTTTTACTCTTTTACTTGTTTCAGTCATTTGACTGCGGCCATGCTGGAACACCGCCTTTTAGTCGAGCAACTCGACCCCGGGACTTATTCTTTTTGTAAGCCCAGTACTTATTCTATCGGTCTCTTTTTGCCGAACCGCTAAGTGACGGGAACTTAAACACACCAGCATCGGTTGTCAAGCAATGCTAGGGGAACAAACACAGACACACAAACACACACACATTCATATATATATATACATATATATATATACGACAGGCTTCTTTCAGTTTCGTCTACCAAATCCACTCACAAGGCATTGGTCGGCTCGGAGCTATAGCAGAAGACACTTGCCCAAGATGCCAAGCAGTGGGATTGAACCCGGAACCATGTGGTTCGTAAGCAAGCTACTTACCACACAGCTACTCCTGTTTGTCAAGATTAATATCAAAATACAGTGAACCACTAGAAGACACAGTGATAAAAGCCGAAAATGAATAAAAAAATATATTGTACAACGTTGTGCGTGAATTGCCTGACATTGGAGAAGGCAGAGGCGGATGAGTTTATCATAAAAATGAGAAAAAAAAAAATGGCGAGATCAGAAGAAACAAATGAAACAATACGTGTGGATGGTCGTAATACAGTTTCGAATTTGTATTCACACATATTTTATTTTGAATGAGATATACACACTACTGAAATTTCTAGGGAATTCTTTTCGCAGAGTAAGCTTTCTCTTTTTTATATATCTGTATGTTTATATGTGTGTGTGAGTGTCTGTAATTTGTTTCTTTATAGTAAACTGGTCCCGACTAAAACTACATATATATATTGTAATGGGCGTGTGAAAGCAGCGTTGTGAATAAACAAACATTTAGATCCTTATTAATTGTGACATGTTTGACTGTGTAAAATACCGTTTCTCGCTTTAGGCAGACAATAGGTGTTGAAAAACGCTGGCAGTCATTTCAAGACCCTATCTCGGCGGGGCGGATATCAGATATCATTTGGTAATGATGATACTTAATTAATAATTTCTAGGTTTTTGGACTTTCTGTCACACACACACGTACGTACCTACGTAAGTATTATATATATATATATATATATATATATATATATATATATATAAGTATGTATATACGTATGTGGTCTTCCGACTTTATTTAAATTCTGCCCCAGAGGAAGGAACTAGTTTCTGACAAAAATACAAAGCCCCATCCTTGGAATGTAGATAACAAAATCATTCAAATTTTGATTTTGAGAAAGGTCTTGCATATCTTAATTGTTCCACTTAAAAACGACCTCGGTGGAATTTGAACTCAGAACATAAGGCCAGACGAAATACAGCTAAGCATTTTGCCCGGTGTGCTAACGATTCTGCCAGCTCGCCACCCTTAAAAGTTAATCCTTTCTACTAAAGACACAAAACCTTAAATTTTGGGCAGGGGGCTAGTCGATTAGGTCCACCCTAATGTTTCAATGGTATTCAATTTATAGACCCCGAAAGGATCAAAGTCGACTTCGGCGGAATTTGAACTCTGCACATAGCAACGGGCGAAATACCGCTAAGCATTTCGTCCAGCGTGCTAACAATTCTTTTCTACTCTAGGCTCAAGGCTCAAAATTTCTGGGGAGTGTACCAGTCGATTAGATCGACCCCAGTACACGACTGGTAATTAATCTATCGACCCCGAAAGGATGAAAGGCAAAGTCGACCTCTGCGGAATTTGAGCTCAGAACATAAAGACAGACGAAATACTTGTAAGCCTTTTGCCCGGCGTGCTAACGTTTCTCCCAGGTCGCAGCCGTAAAGGATAAGATATAACTGAAATGTAAGGGCGGACTCAGTTGATGAGGCACTCATCTGTCTATCTTCCTGCTCCTCTTTCTTTCTCTTCTCTCTCTCTCTCTCTCTCTCTCTCTCTCTCTCTCTAGCTGTCTGTCTATCTATCTATCATCTATCTATCTATCTATCTATCTATCTATCTATCTATCTGTCTGTCTGTCTGTCTGTCTGTCTGTCTGTCTGTCTGTCTGTCTGTCTTTTCTTCTAGTATCAACAAAGTTGAAAATAGGTAGAGGTAAGAAAGTAAGGTTCACATCAAGGACTCTTCAATCCATCCACGACCACCACAACGGCAACGATCACGACGACGACCACCACAACCACCACCACCACCACCACTACCACTCTATAGACACGTTCCAGAAACATAAGATACCTATTTCTTCGTTATTCTCAAATAAATCGATCCATCGATTCTTTTTGATCCGTTTCCGAAAAGGAACAAATATAAATAAAAAAATAAATGAATAATTAAATAAAATAAATAGATAAAAAGAAATGCTTATGTTATCAACTTTTATTTCACGCATTTTTAATTACTTTTTAGTTTTTACACCTTTGTTTATAATTAATTTTGAGAAAGTTTGCAAAAATGTATTTAAAAAAATATATATATAAAAAAGCATGTTAAACTATGTATATAAAAATATGCAAAACAAAAAATTCGTTTAAGGAAAAATACAAAAGAATCGAAGAACCGATTTTTCATCTTCATTTAAGATGTTGTTGCTGTTGTTCTTGTTGTTGTTTCTGGTGTTGTTGTTGTTGCTGCTGCCGCTACTAGTGCTACTGTTGCTGTTCTTGCTGCTGTTGTTGTTGAGATTGTTTGTGCCGCTGCCACTGCCACATTTGCTGTTGTCGTCGCTGCTGCCACCGCTACTGCTTCTACAGCTATTGTTGTTGTTATTATTATTATTTGTTTTTGGTGCTGTTGTTGTTCCTGCTCTCACTAACGCTACTGTTGCTGTTGTCGTTGTTGTTGTTGCTGTTGGGATTGTTGCTGCTGCCGCTGCCACTTTTGCTGTTGTCGCTGCTGCCGCCACTACGACTTCTGCAGCTGTTGTTGTTGTTGTTCTTATTGTTGCTTTTGGTGTTGTTGTTGCTGCCACAAGTCCTACTGTTGCTGTTGTTGCTGTTGTTGTTGTTGAGATTGTTTGTGCTGCTGCCACTGCCACTTCTGCTGTTGTCGCCGCTACTGCCGCTACTGCCGCCTCTACTACTTCTGCAGCTGTCGTTGTTGTTGTTATTATTATTATTATTATTTTTTGGTGTTGTTGTTCCTGCTGTCACTAACGCTACTGTTGCTGTAGTTGTTGTTGTTGTTGTTCTTATTGTTGCTTTCGGTGTTGTTGTTGCTGCTGCGACACGTCCTACTGTTGCTGCTGTTGCTGTTGTTGTTGAGAGTGTTGCTGTTGCTGCCGCTGCTACTGCCACTATTGCTGTTTTCGTCGCTGCTGCCACCGCTACTGCCGCCGTTATTGCTTCTGCTGCTATTGTTGTTGTTGCTGTTATTATTTTTTGGTGTTGTTGTTCTTCCTGTCAGTAACGCTACTGTTGCTGTTGTTGTTGTTGTTGTTGTTGCTGCTGCTGCTGCCACTGCCACCATTGCTGTTGTCGTTGCTGTTGCCGCCACTACGGCTTCTGCAGTTGTTGTTGTTGTTCTTATTGTTGCTTTAGGTGTTGTTGTTGTTGCTGATACAAGTGCTACTGTTGCTGTTGTTGCTGTTGTTGTTGTTGTTGAGATTGTTTGTGCTGCTGCCACTTCCACTACTGCTGTTGTCGCTGCTGCTGCCGCCGCTTCTGCTGCCGTTACTGCTTCTGCAGCTGTTGTTGTTTTTAAATATTGTTTTTGGTGTTGTTGTTCCTCCTGTCACTAACGTTGTTGTTGTTGTCGTTCCTGCTGCCACTAACGCTACTGTCGCTGTTGTTGCTGTTGTTGTTGAGATTGTCGTTGCTGCTGCTGCCGCTACTGTGGTTGTCCTTGCTGCTGCCACTACTGCTGCAACTGCCTCTACTGCCGCTAATGCTGTTCTCGGTGCTGCTGCCGCTGGTGTTATTGTTGTTGTTGCTGCTGTTCTTCTCGTTGCTCTTGTTGCTACTGCTACAGCTACTGCTCTTATCGTTGCTGCTACTACCACTCCTACTGTTGCTGCAGTTGCTATTACTATTGCTGCAGTATTTTTGTTGTTCTTGCTGCTGCTAGTGCTGATACTGCTGTTGTTGTTGTTGCTGTTGAGCGAACGGTCTTCGTCCCAGAGCTCGCAAGATGGGAGAAGTCCGAAACGTTGGTCCTTTGCTATTCGTAAGACCCGCAGAAGAGAAAACAGGTCAACCCCCCGACACCGAGAACATCGACGGATGGAGGAATGCTCATCCAGGCTCGGCGGTTGCGTAGGAAGTCGGGGACAAGAAACAGGGAGAAAGAGTGAGAGAAAGTTGGAGCGAAAGAATACAACAGGGGTCGCCACCACCCCCTGCCTGAAGATTGCCCGGAGATTGCCTGGAGATTGCCCGGAGATTGCCCGGAAATCGCCGGAGATAGCCCGTAAATCGACCGGAGATTGCCTGGAGATTGCCCAGAGATTGCCCGGAAATCGCGGAAAGAGAGAGAAAGTTGGGGCGTAAGAGTAAAACAGGAGTTGCCCCCCCCTCCCCTGCCGGAGCCTTGTGGAGCTTTAGGTGTTCTCGCTCAATAAACACACACAACGCCCGGTCTGGGAATCGAAATTGCGATCCTCCGACCGCGAGTCCGCTGCCCTACCCATTGGGCCATTGCGCCTCCTGCTGCTGCTGCTGGTGCTAATATTGCTGCTGCTGCTGTCGCTCTCGTTGCTGTCATTGTTGTCCTCACTGCTGCCACTACGGCCACTGCTGCTCCCGTCGTCATTATTGCTGCGGTTCCCCTTGCTCTTGCTGCTGTTGTTCTCCTAAGCTACTTTAAATTCCTCATTTATTATGTTTTCCTTTATTTTTTTCTCTTAAAAATCACCTTAAATTGGAGATTTTAATATAATTCTGAACTAAAATCCGCTTCTTTTTTCTCACTTTCATTTTTTGTGCGCGCGCATGTTTATCCTTTTCTTTTCTGCTCTTTTTTTTTCCATCATTTTATACAGAAGAACGCACCTGTTG
>NW_021824631.1:12500-17913 GCF_006345805.1 Octopus sinensis | reverse complement strand
CCCATACCTAATATTAGAAGCAACAGAATACAATTGGTTCAGACGTTTCCAAGTTGGCTGAAAAAATGTCGATATTGATGAACATTCTTGAAGACCCACAACCAGCAGAACTGAGAAAAACATCGCAGATGTGCAGCTGTGAGGAGAAATCGTCGAATCACCATCCGTGAGTTATCAGAGGATGTGTAGATTAGTTACGGTTCAGTTAAGTCCTTTATTACTGAAGATTTGTGTACGAGACACGTGTCTGCCAAGTTTGAGCCGAAACTGCTTTCAGCTGACCAAAATGACACACGGGTTTCAATTGCATAAAATCCCCTTGATTGTGTCGAGAACGATGAAAACTCTATGAAAACTTTGCATAGACTTCTGAGCAGGTATCGTCAAGCTTTTGGCAAAATTTGATGCAGATTTTCTGTTCAACTTATTCTGTCATGTTCAATGCGACGATCACACTCTACACACCTTCCTTCCAAGCATTGATGTAAACAGGGGAAGTGAGCTAGAAGCGTTCAAGGTCAATCTGTGCCAAGCGGTTTTACGGTTTGTACTTTAGCCACGTAACTATGGCTACAGTCCGGATACTTATTGATCAGACCAATGTGCTTACGGACAATGTACAGCTCTTAAATGAAGCGCATATGCATCTTGCTTACATACACCCGTATGTGCGTGTATGAGGAGGTTTGTGTATGTATACGATATAATGGTCGTATAATCGTATACACATGTTTAACACCAATAATATATAATTACAGAGTGATAGATATTGAGTACATCTTGTGCGAGTTTATACGACATTTCAATCTGCTAGAAGTAACAGACAAATTCCCTCAATTCGTAATTCTAATATTGATTCACTATTTGTAACACGTAGAGGTCTTGGTCGCCAAATACGTTCATGCATAGGCGTGCGCTTGTGTGTATACATACGCATATTCTCATGGGATATGTTAATTTTCATGAAAGATAAATGTATAGTCGATCTCGTGTGTTCAAGAGTACAACTAATCCTTGTTTTGCTGACCACAGAAAGACAAATAACAACACGCACCTTGGTGGCTTTGGAATTGACAAGGTAAATGAAGATAAATATATAAATAAAAATCACGTGTCATTTCATGCACGTACTTTTAGTTTGTGTAACCTTTTTCTTATATGAAAGAATATTACACAGTATTAACATATGCTATTCTATCGTATATATTCCAGATACAAAAACGAAGTAACATATATATATATATATATATATCGTTGTATCGTTGTGTTGTGCGTCTGTGTGTATGAGCGCGTGTTTGTGTGTATTTCTGTGTATGTGCAGATACATTCTAATCTTTTGTTATATTTCGTGTCACGCACTAAGGATGGAACTAAGAATGAATAAATAATTACCCGGGTGGATAGTTCCATATTGATTCGCGCTCGTATGCAGCATTTTGGTATTTGCTTCGATACATTTGTTTAGATAAATGCAAAAATGTTTTCTACTCTTGTATTGGATATTAGAGTGTTGCTAGTCATATGGCGGTTGATTTTGGAAGTATTCTTTTGCTACCATGGATAAACAGTCATTTTTTAATATCAAATCTCTCAATATATAAAGCTGAAGTTGTCTGTATATGGCAGGTTTGGTAGCCTTCAACTAACACTATCTCCTCCGAGACCCTGCGGCGCAAGTTGACCAAAATTGAGAGTATGATAGAAGAAGGCTTGCTCTTCCTTCCGTAGAAGAAAAAATTCAAATCGAACCATGTTAACACCAAAAATTATTTACATCAAAAAGGTGCTTTTTTTCTATGAAAATCCCTATTTTTTTACGATTTTTGTTTACTGCTGTGTCGCCATTTTTCGGTGTATTTCAACCAGAAAAATGTTCACTTAAAGAGAATAACAAGCTACATAATGCAAAAGTTTTACTTTTCAAAAATTCCAATTCTAAAGGGTCGAAAAGAAAATAAGCCCGAGCAACGCTGGGCTATACTGCTAGCATTATATATTTCTATATGAGCATGCATATATGTATGCACAAATAAATTCACACGTAACCCTTCTCCCACGCACACATTTGTATATAGCTATGTAAGTATACAGCTTCTTACCACCTCCTACCAATTATTTGTCAAATCCGATACTTCTGTCAACATATTTGTCAATGTAAGCGTGTGTGTGCGTGTGTGAAGGCGTGTATCTGTGATGGAAAGAAGATTCTGTGTGTGTAAGGACGTGTCATATATTAGGCGTTTATCGACTACGTAGCTTTTGTCGTCAATCTAGGCACAAGGTTACACATCTGAGATTTGGAACAGCCGATCTTATTGACCCCCCAGCAGTTGACTAGTACAACATTGAATAGACTTTGGAAGGATGCAAGGCAAATTTGATCTCTAGTTAGTTTGAACTCAGAACGTCATGAGAAATGGTAAAATATTTAAATGCAATTTGATCAGCAAGCTATATTGATAAACAGCCAACCAGCCAGCCAGCCAGCCAGCCAGCCAGCCAGCTAGACAGACAGACAGACAGACAGACAGACAGACAGGCACATATACACTTCCCATTATTCCGGTCACTGATGGTCTTATACTTCCGTTTAATTCTGACGTAAGTATGAGCGAGTATTTAAATGAAACCGTGACCCACCAAATAAGTTCGCTCTGTTAGGCGCAGAAGACATAGTGACTCACTCCCAATATATCGGTGACTGCTGCAGCTTCAATCATTTTGATAAGCCCCTATCCCATTTTTTCCTTGCGTTTACTACCACCTTGAAATCATTAAGATACATCTTTTGTTTATTCGTTAGAATCGCTCTGCCCCATACTCAGCCCTCAACTACAATAGTGCAAGAGCGTAAAAATTTTTATAAACTGAATCTAACGCCACATGCTAACCTATAAAGAATTCTCTCTCGAAATCTGTCTTTGAATAAAAATGTTAACAGATAACTTGCTTTTCACAGTTGAGAATATGGTGCCCCAGCGTGAAGAAGGAAAAGGGAAATATACGCCCTTTATGGTTACGCTTCAAGAAAGAGTCCCGTGGAGGGGGCGAAGTGCGGAGTTTAGGAGGTTAGTGTGTAGTGCTAGATTTTAGTTTTTAAGAATGTGCGTTTTCGTATTATCATAAATGTAATAGGGGAGAGTGCTTCCGTCTTCCTCATATGTTTCTTGTGAATAAACAAAGGTGTGTTGTAAAGGTTATTAATAACGTTTCGTATGACATCTGTCGTGGTATCATCACCTCTGTCAGATCGGCGAAACAGAAAATCCGGCACGGCTCCACAACGAGGACTGAATGAAAATTGATTTTCTTAAGTGATTCACTTTCTGTGTGTAATTATGCTTGTGTGTATGTATGTGTGTGTGTGTGTGTGAGAGAGAGAGAGAGAGAGAGAGAGAGAGAGAGAGAGAGAGATTGTCTTTGTGTGTATATGTATGTGCGCCCGCATGCGCTCGTGTTTACCGCTAGCATTGTTGTAAGCAGTGTATAGTATTTACTCAAAAGGACGTAATTCTCTAATTCGACCTAACTCGATAGGTGAAAGTAGCCATTCAATCACTAGAAATTGATGAAGTATTTACTAGACTAAGTAATGATGTCCATATAAATGGTAAAATATTTCTTAAAGGCAGTGCACCAATATGGCCGCAATCAAATTACCGAAATTGATAAAAATACACAAGAATATACCCATACCAAATTTGCGACACTGATCTTGTGTATAAGATTATTAAAATCGCACAAAGCAGCGTTGAATGTAATATAATCATGTAAACTTATATTAATCATGTTCAAGTGCAGGCGAACGTGAGAGGACCTTCTGCTACGGAGATAGTCCTTGGAGAAAATTCTCCTCTTAGATATGGGAAACTTTCCCTGGGAATTTTTGCTGCTATCACTTACAGTTGCTTCCGAAGTAAGAGAGAGAGAGAGAGAAAGAGAGAGAGAGAAGGAGAGAAAGGGAAAGAGAGAGAGAGGAAGATTCCCTTTCAAGGGGGGGGGAGGAGAACTGTTTATAAATTTGTTTCATTATTATTGTGAGAGGTGTTTACTTTTTCTTATGAGAAAGCATATCAAATAATATCTCCATTTCCTGTTTTTTGTTTTCGTATCCTAGTAGTTGTAGATAGCGCCATTTCGTCCTTATTATGGGCTCTTCTGAGATCATGAAATTCATCGGTTTATATTCATTATTAAAAATAAAAAGCTTAAGGAATTATATACGATAAATTTTCTTTTCTTCTTTCTCTTAGTTTCTTAAAAGTTGAGAAAAGTAGTGAAGAAATAGAAGCAGGGAAATGAAAGCCTTGGAATCATTTAAAAATAAAATTATACCTAAATATGATCAATATTTTCTATGTTCGTTACTTTTAACAGTGGAAGAGAGACGAAGAAGAGATTTACTGACAGGGAGAGGGAAAATTTCTTGTGTGTTTAGGTTTTCATTCTGAGAGTTTTAGAAGGATTTTCTGTTATTTGCTTCTCTTTTTTGTTTTTTCCAGTACTTATTCGCTTTTTTTCATAGTTCTTTCATGTAGACATCTAACGTTTTCTCTACAAACTACACACAAGTCCTTCTGACTCCTTCTTTTTATTCGTGTGTGAATGTGGGATCTCTGGACATATTTCCTTGTTGATTATGATGTCGGGATGACTTGAGAACAGTTAGCTATATAGTTCATCTCGTCATGGCAATATAGTTCATCTCGTTTTGTGTGCATCATTTAGAATTAGGCCGGCGTTTAACACACATGAGGGAAACTTTGACTGGGAACTGTTGCTGCTGTCACCTACAGTTACTTCCGGAGTAAGAGAGAGAGAGAGAGAGAGAGAGAGAGAGAGAGAGAGAGAGAGAGAGAGGGAGAGAGAGTGTGTGTTTACAGAGAGAAGATTTTGAAATAGAAAATTTTGATCATGTGTCAGAAGCCGTGTCACCCACCGAGCAGGAACCTTCGACATGCCGAATTCATTGTGCAGAATATTCTCATCTCTCTCACGCGACATGCTAATACCATTAGCTATTTGATTTATAGTCAACCACCTGTCATACATCACCATGTGGTGAACACGATCATTGTTTTCCTCGGTAGTGGCAGTTACAGGACGTCTAGACCTTGGGTCATCTTTATGACACACTCTTACCCTCCTAAATTCAACTGCCCACTTTTGCAGTGTTGATAATAGAAACCATGTCAGCACGAATGCCCTTGGGGGCTAAATCCTTTTTCTGCAAGTTCCAACATCGCGATGTTAAATTTTGTTTATTTTCAAGAGATGTCGCAGCCTAGTTGCATTTGAAGTCTTCTTTGAAGAATCAGATGTCAGTTTACCTGGACAGAAATAATGTAGTAATTAATAAGAAGGGACGAATTTAAGGCATGCAACATTTCACAGCTCTAGCGTCATTCCTTTA
>NW_021824631.1:5000-10000 GCF_006345805.1 Octopus sinensis | reverse complement strand
CACACACACACACAAACACGCACACAGACACACGTACGTAAGAGTAAAAATTAAATGCTAGGAAGGACACCGTATTTCGTGTTTCAACCATAATATACTACTAAGTATACTAAAACATTACAAGTCAACATTGTGCTTTACTTTTGATTTAAAAGTGCGATGTCCTCATTGTAAAGTCTATTTCTACATATTTTCTATAGAATTCAGAGCTAGCTCTGAAAGTTACACGGTTTCGTATACGAATACGTTTATATAAACAATGCGATCGAAGAAGAAAAAGGAGGTAGGTAATAGGTGTATATGCATATTTCAAGAGTTATTGCGCTTTCATCAGTACATATCAACTATCCCTGAACGCATTGCTTAAATGCCCACTAAATATAGATATCTTTTTGTTATTTTAGCCATTAGACTATGTCCAAGCTGGGACACCTCTTTGAACAATTTTACTTGAACTTATCAACCCTAGTACGTGTTTACAGGGTGTGGCAGAAGTAATACCCTCTTGTATTTGAGTTTTCTAATTTCTAATTGAGTTTCTTTTTTATTCCCTAAAACTTCTACGACATTTTTCATTAGTTTATTATTCACTTCTTTAAGTAATGTTATAAATTTGTCTTATGCACAATAAAACATTTATATGCTATCAAAGTTATTAAATTCAAAAGGAGCGTTACTTCTGCCGTACCCTGTATTTGAAGACTAGTACTACCGCAGTCTTTGTGGTGACGCTGAATTACAGGGTCGTAAACACACCAACACAGGTTGTTAAATGTTGATTGGACACACACACGCACATACGACAGCCTTCTTTCAGTCTCCACCCACCGATTTCACTTACCAGGCTTTGGTCGGCAGGAGGCTATACTGCAAAATTCTTGCCAACAGTGCTACGCAGTAGGTTTGATCCCTGCCGTAGCCTTAACTAAAGCACAGTCAACACTGACCGAGTTACACTACTGACCGCTCGGTCGGAATAAATTCAACAGAATCAGTGCCAATGAGTGGTGAGGTATTGGGTTGTCCGGAAAGTTCGTGCCGATTTTTAAAGGAAAGAAAAAGGTCAATAAATACTTGCCATTACATTTTTAATGAAACCTAATATGAACCATTTTGATATATATATATATATATATATATATATATATATATATATATATATACATATATGAATGGACATTTTGTTGCACAAGATATATATATATATATATATGAATGGATGGATGGATGGATGTATATGTGTATTAATGTATGTACATCATTATTCAGTTATATTTCAAAATTACTTGCCAATATAGAGAAAGCCAGTATCTAACCTAGATCTAAAGCTTTTTCATTGGAATTTTAACATCAACAACAGGGTATTTTTGTAAGTATATATGTATCTATATGTATATGTATATATGTATGTATACGTGAAGATTTGTATATTTTGTTTTGTGTATGTCTTCTCATGCATATACCTGCATATCTAGACACGCTCATATATATTTATATGATAAAGTTGTGGAAAGTTTAACAGTTTTATTACAGCACTAATGATGACTTAGGTCAGTAGTCTTCGAATTAGCTTTCTTCCTTCTGGATTTGAGAAGCCTAATTTTTCAAGACTGGTATTTAAGCAGTGTGTTACATATCCCAGAGACGCAGTAATTACAGGTATAAACCTGAACTTGTAATCTGGATAGAGTAACTGCAGATATCTCAATATGTATATATGCATTGGTACGTATATATATATATACATACAATATAAGATATGTACTTATATATATATATATAAGTACATACATATCTTGTATTTCATGTATATATTTCATTTATTTGCTTGTACGCTTGATAATTCGCATTTGGGACAAAGGTAGTCGTACCTCGGGTGCTTTTGAAAAATTTGTCAACTCAAGACAGTGCTGCTGAAGGGTAAATAACAACTGCAATAACATAGATATACACATCCACACCCACGCATATATATACATATCCTCTACCCAAGACAACATACGTAAACACAGTCACTAGGGATCGACACCGACATTAGCTCATGCGCTCAAATACATGTACATGCACTTCCATACACACACATATCCACACAAACATACGCGCACACACTTTTGACTATATGTTGACTAAGGAAACACACATACACACGCACTCACATGCTAACTCGAACACGCACGCGTGCGTATACGCAGAGACTGAGATGGGGGGGGGAAGAAAAAAAGAGAGGGAGAGAGTGTGAGAGAAAATAATTATTAAACATTGTTAGATGCTTCAAAGGAGACCGTGACTGACAAACAAAACAAACAACACCTAAATCATCTGTACTTTCACACATACACTCAGACACACACAAATATATATATATATGTATATATATATATATATATATATATACTTTCACACATATATACACTCACACAAACAGAAATATATATATATATATATATATATATATATACTTTCACACATACACTCACACGCACAAATATATATTATATATATATACATATATATATATATATATATATACATATATATATATATATATATATACACTCACACACACACACATATATATACACACACGCACACAAATATGTACGCATGCATAAACAAACAAACGTACATAAACAGATGTGTGAGTATGTATTCATATATATATATATGTGTGTGTGTGTGTGTGTGTGTGTGTGTGTGTGGTGTGTGTGTGTGTGTGAAAATAATATATCATTGCTTTAGCCATCTGTACGTATCACAACAACACGACTTGCTAAATCGCGACACCGTTGTTGTTGTTATTGTTGTTTTTGCATTTGTATTTTTCGTTGTCGTCATCCTCATCACTGTTGCTGTTGGTGAGTTGTAAGGCCGTTTCCTTTCCTCTTCCGGTATTCGATAGAATAAAGTACCAGTCACACCTTGCTGTCTTATGTAATCTAGTAAAAACCACACCAATTCTTATATTGTAGTCTCAGTATACATACATGCATACATAAGTACCAGGCAGTGGCTTTCATAGCTTCTCATCTTAACTGATTGGAAGTGTTATCGTGTACATTGTTTTGTCTTGGTATAAAAGATGGGCTATGGCAAATATTCTGTTCAATACCACAGATTTGCTTTTCAATTGTAGCAGAGATAGCGTTTTCTTTAATAATGATACGGATTTTAGCGAAAATAATAATCCTACAACTGAAGGTGGAGTGAAGGGAAATAGCAGTGCAAAGTGGTAGTGAGAGTGACAACGGTGGAAGTGGTCACAACTCCACCATCAACCTCAAAATCAAAGGCAACAGCAGGAACAGTAATAAAAATAACAACAGCAATGACGACGACAACAATCACAAAAATAATAACAAAAAGAAATGGTTTCCTAGAGTAGCGAACACAAAAAGAGAAATGTTTGCCATCGCACTCGATGACAAAACACGTAAACTGTCAAAAGCGAAATTCATCATTAAATCTGAGTGGGGTAAGGTGCAGTGCTCGTACCTCCCGAAATGATAGAGGCAAAAGAGATGACAGTATACTTCAGATGCGTATCACGCAAAAGTAGGAGGGCTGAAATGGCCTCCATCAGTCATGTTGAGAAGGCCCTCCAGGAAATTTTTATAGATGTGACCCATATGCAGAGAGGGAAGTAGACTGCCAGCATTGAGGTCCTCTTTAAAGACGAGGAGTTCGCGCGAACACGCGCAGTATCACCCCGGTGGACTGAGGAGTGGCTCCTATATCCCACTTACCTCTCAAAGAGAATGACCAGAATTTGGGTAAATGGCGTGTCACCGGGCATAAATGTCTCGAGAATAGTTGCCCGTACGGGGCAGGACCTAGAGTCACTCCTGGGGGTAAAAATGAGCAGCAGGGAGAACTGGTGCGGGATCAACTTGAAAATAATATGAAACCAGTAATCCATATGAAACCAGTAATTATCGAGAAGATCCCGGACCTGATCCAGCTGCCAAACGGAGTGGAACAGCGTGTCATCGTAGAAGGCAGGAAGACCAGATTTGACATCCGTGGGCCCAAAAGCCACCTGAGAACCTTCAGCCCAAAAATGTTGGAAGGTACGCAGCCACACCTGCAGCTTACATCGTATCTCCAACAACAGCAGCTCGATACCTGGAGAAGCAGGTCCATACCAACTGATAGCTTTGTAGGGCGCTGGATGGAAGGATCGGCTAAATTGCTCGGGGTCTGGTTTGGTCCAGACCTCCAGGTAGACAAGAAATGGGTGAGGATACCAACAGGGTAGTCAATCTCATCCAGAAAAGGGCAGAGAGGAAGTTGTCCCTGAAGTGTCGGGCGGAGGTGTCGGATGCGTAAATCGCTTCCGTCATCTACTACCGCCTGGCCGTCGTGCCTTGCTCCACTTCGTTCCCGATAAAGCTGGAGCGCTTGCTCTTTCATTTTCTTTCTATTGAAGGAACGTGCTTCGCTCGTCACACGGTCCATGTGCTGTTAACAGCCACTGTGTGGAGGACTAGGCATTCCGAGACTAATGTTGCCCAGACATACGCTGAGGCTGCGACATCTCCGGCGTTTCCTTAACGGTGAGCAGGTGTGGTCGTCGTTCGTCAAACGGGAATTTCCGTGGCTCATCTCATTAATGGAACTACAGTCATAGGTCAAGCGTAGACCAAGAAAGCTTGGCACACTCACGGATTTCTGCAAGTTAGGCAATGCAGTCGGTGGAAGTTCCATCATGGAGTTCTAAAAAAGATTAATGGAGGGAAAGATCGACGATGTATTCGGGGAAACTCCGGGCATCGAGAGGGATGAACTAGCTGGTCTTTTCCGGAGCGTTTTCTTGCCAGGGCCTATGGATAACTGCTAGAAATCCTTAGCATGGCAGTGCTACTGGGGAGCTCTACCGATTGGAGACCAGCTCTAGAGACACGGAAGTGCTATCAGACGGACATGTCCGAGGTGGGCTTAGGGCAATAAAACTGTCTTGCATGCATTCGTCCAGTATCCGTGCATTATTGACCAGTAGAGAT
>NW_021824630.1:15000-17957 GCF_006345805.1 Octopus sinensis | reverse complement strand
TGTATGATATACGAATATAATACTTATCCAAAATGCTATGCTTTAGTATCGAACTCAAAACCCTATGAATACGAAGCGAATTTCTTAACTACATACCCCATGCCCGTCTACCAAAATTGAAAGATATAGTTTTCGTCGATCCGAAAGTTGTATTCAACAGTACACTAAAGTGCTACGCTATGGGACAAGGATCGACCTTGAAACCCTATGGTTACGAAGCGATGTTCTTAACTACTCAACAATTTTTCTAGTTTTCCGCTTCAATGTTCAAATCTGAAATCCATCAACGGGTGGGGATGGGGTATTGTAGGGGTAAAATAAGTTATATACTTGATGTGGTGAGGTGATAGTGAGTAGGTCCAGCGTCAATTTAGTCGATAACTCTGCTTTCATAAAGAAGCTGAATTGTTTTAGCAACTAACCAAAAGAAATGAGCAGTAAACATGAATGGATTTGATCTTTGATTTCAGACGTGTACAGAGGTAGTACTTATGGTGTTTGGCAAAGAGATAGCACCTTTGGTGTTTTACAGTTGGACTCTTACTAGGGATGGTCAGGTGGACCATCACTGGTGGACCATCACTGGTTCTTATTCAACTTTCAATTTCTCACTTGATGGTTGCTAACACCGCACCTCATCGTGAAGAAAAGCATCTTGTTTTTTTGCTCATATCCTTTAAATCTTAAGAAGGTCTTGCAGATGTTTATAATCTCAGATATCGCGATCATTAGTAGTGTATGAATGAAATATTTACGTTCTCTCCCCAATAACCCAAGCTCAACCATTCTTTGCTCCAGGTGGGTTGGTATATATCCTGTTACTGAAAGCTGGTACGAAGCTGAAAGTGTATCTAGGATACTCGATTTGCAAACTCCTTATTTATGGTCCATAGATGTCCTCTTTCTCTTGTATTTTTCTAACCATTTTTGTGTCCAGAGAGCAGCAAATTTCCGCAACTGAACATATCTTTTCCTTGTAGTCCTACACAATGCAATCTGGTCGTTTGTCTCTGAAACTGGTGGCTGTTTTAATTTTCAAGTTCCACCAAATTCTTTTGACTTTCTGTCTCAATATAGTCAACTTCGTTTCTAGGTGTTTTATTTTTTGCTATATTGTTCCAGACCATTCAGGTCATCGCATCATGCCTCATAAAAAAATATCTGAAAAATGTTCTCTCGCAGTTGGCAATAATGTGGTTGATATCTTCAGTGTTGGTCTTGCACAACCCACATTTGTTATCTCTCAACGTTTTCTCCCTCATATGCTATAAGTACTTGGTGGAGAATCTTTTGTTCTTGAATTGCATGGAAGTTGCCTTCAAAGTGGGATGTGATAAACTTGTTGATACACCATGCCAACCTTTAACATGATCAAGCGCTTCTACGGTTCGCGTTTTTCGTGACAAGTACCCATGTACTATCTTCTCAGTAAACCGGTCAATTTATTTACTTTGTTCTAATGATAAATAGAACCAATGCTCCTTGAGGAGAGATCTGTATCAACTCTTATTTCATACCTTTTCTCTAGTTCATTAGCTATCCTAATTATATTATTGATTTCATGCTCCCAAACTTGGACAAGATAATTGCTGGTCTCTTTCTTCTGCTGCAGATGTTGTTTCAGTGTCACAACGCGTACTTCATATGACATCAATACAGATTTGAAACTACGGCCACCAACATTGCGTGGGAAGATACCACATCTACATATCCATTAATGCTGAAGTCTCCTGTAACACTGAATAACTTGCGAGGTTGAACATCTATCTCACTGAATTCTTATAGTGACCAGTTCAGATGGCCAAATCTAGGTGTGAGGACAGGCACTGCAAAGGTGTCGTGGACAATATGCTTGTTCATGTAAAAGTCGATTCCCTATTTTTTGGCCAAAAAATTAAAAATTTTCCATAGACCCTGTATTTCACGAACAACATTTGTGGGTCATAGTACAGTATTATTCTGTACGTAGATATAACACTGTTACAAAATTGTGTGGCTACCTTACTGTAGCCTACTCTATAGGTGGAATACCTGGTGCTTGCAATTGGATGCTCGGTGCTTATAGTAAAACATCATTTAATAGCGAGTACTACACATTTGTTGATAGGTGCTACATCACCGTTACTAAAATGTATGCACAGGATATGCCGCAAGCCAGCATACATCTTCAAGCACAATAAACACATGCGTCATACACTCGTTGTTTACATGGTGAGAAACAGGTTTCACAGATAGCATTATTGGCCAACACTGGCAAACGCCAGTCTGAATTCGTACAAAGGTATGACTTTGGTAAGCCTTAAGACATTCAAGTAATTGCAAGATCAGTAGTTTCCATGCGACCCTTATATTTTCCTCATCTCCATATACAATAAACATGCGTCATACGCTCGTCTGTTTACATGGTGAGAAACATGTTCCACAGACAGCACTATCGGCGAACAACAGCAAACACCACTGTACGACTTCGTACAGAGGCATGACTTCGGTAAGCCTAGAAACATTTAGTTAATCGCTAGCTCAGTGGTTCCCTAACTTTTTTTTGCCGCGGAATCCTTCGACATTATTTTTTAAAATGTGGAACCCTTGATAACTTTCAGGGCACACTGAGGTTTTGCAGAACACACTTTGGGAATCTCTACTCCAGATTAACAACTCTACATCAAATTATGGACATTTATTGGTAACGGCACATGACATCCTGCAGCTTTTTTTGAAACGCCGAGTAGGTATCAGCTGTATGCACCGTACTACGGTAGGTAGTGGCACATGCTAGTACCAGATAGATATGTTACCGGTGGTGATATAACATAATCATGAGACATAATTAATTTCGTTCAGCTAGTTTGATGGATACAAATAAAAGAGAAAGTGTAAATATTTATAAGAGCTATGCGGTCTTGTGTATGGGTTTTTGTAATTTACTAGGACGTATGTTTTGATGCATAGAATTGGTA
>NW_021824630.1:0-10000 GCF_006345805.1 Octopus sinensis | reverse complement strand
ATCAATGTAGGTTTCCTATTGTAAGCCCCGTCTGCTTCCTCGGCGCCAAAGTCAGGAATTTTGAAAAGGAAACACTACACAGACATAACAGGATTAACTCACATTTCTTGAATTCCTGATACGCATTGCAAAAAAAAGTTCATTGACTCGGCGAGACGAGACCATCTCCTAATCTCTGAATTTCAACAAATGCTTGGTGTTTGTGGCCCCAGTCTACTAAGCTGTAAACAGGTACAACGGTGGAATACATGAGTCCCTATGTGGTTCTTCGACACACTGAAAATTGCAGTTGAATCTCATTCAAAGCACACCCTATCAACTTAAAAGAGGAAGAACACTTTGGATAATATATATAGGCGCAGGAATAGCTATGTGGTAAGAAGCTTGCCCCCCATTCCATATGGTTCCAGGTTCAATCTCACTGCGTGGCACCTTAAGCAAGTGTCTTCTTCTATAGCGTCTTGCCGACCAAAGCTTTATGAGTGGATTTGGTAAACGGAAACTTAAAGAAGCCCATCGTATATATATATATATATATTTATATTTATGTGTGTGTTGTGTGTGTGTGTGTGTGTGTGTGTGTGTGTTTGTGTCTATGTTTGTCACCCCATGGACGCACTCCGTCGGTTACGACGATGAGGGTTCCGGTTGATCCGAATCAACGGAACAGCCTGCTCGTGAAATTAACGTATAAGTGGCTGAGCACTCCACAGACACGTGCAGCCTTAACGTAGTTCTCGGGGATATTCAGCGTGACACAGAGAGTGACAAGGCCGGCCCCTTGAATTACAAATAATTACTAGTTCACAACGAATCCCAAACTCTGCAACAAATCTTCTGCACAAGACAATGGTAAACATTCTTGTATTTCACATCTACAACATAAATACTGGGTTATTGTGACACTAGCATTCCTACCATGTCTATCATTAGCACTCCACTACCATCAACACAATAACCTCTACCGACATCAGCACCCCTACCACTACAATACACACACACACACACACACACAGACACACACACACACAGACACAGACACACACACACACACACACACACATACACACACACACACACACACACACACAGATATACTTACATATGCATAGAATAATATGCTATATGTATGTATGTTATAATTATCAGTTTAATAAATAAATAAGTTAACATTTTTAATGTCCTAAAGTTGATGAACCACCTATTGTTTTCCTCCATTTTCTTATTTGCAATATATATATATATATATATATATATATATGTATGTATGTATGTATGTATGTATGTATGTATGTATGTATGTACACATACCCTTGAAGTTAGTTCAACTGCACCATATAAGTTATATACTGAAAAAAAAAAAATTAACGAAAAAGCACAGCTTTAGTTTGAATAATTGTTAAAAAACAAATATTTTCACATTTAATTCAAATATAATTAAAAAAGTGAAAGCCCGCTGGTTTATATCTTTTTTCAGTTATTCAAGGCAAATGAGTTGTTCGCTTTTGAAAGTATCTTTAATATAATGTTACAGTTTGTAACACCCGTCTTTGTATTATAGTTTTCTTTAAAACAAAGCGAGTCATTCATATGATGAATAATAACCAACACTTTTAGCGCGGCATATACATTGCTTTTCTTTGTTTCTCTGTTGTTCTATCTGTGCATTTATAAACTGGAAATATTTTGAAAATAAGGTACGTTCATTCTTGCACGCATTTTTATATGTACACTTAAAAGATTTTTCTGGTATTCTCATAATTCATTTACTGTCGGTGTAGTGTTATTTTACTTTTAGTTTTGCATTACGAAAATGCAGTTTATCTGAGATAGCTTTCCAGACATCAATATTGATTTCGAAGTTTGGTACAATTTAAGGGGTAGGGTAAGTCGATGTCATTGACCTTAATTTTCAACTGGTATTTATTTTATCGACCTCGGCTGCTAACTGATTTTTATCGAAGTGAAGTGTCTCCCCAAGGCCGTCATCATTCCTCTCCTCTACCAACCTTCTATAAAATAACGAAGTAGAACCCCCGCCGCTGGCATTGCCCGTGCGAGAGAGAAACCGGAATGCCTGTCGGTACTCCATGTTCCACTCGCTGTACTTTGGTCTACGTTGGATCCATGGCTCTAGTTCACTAAAGCTAGAGAACCTAGGAAGTAGCCATCTGACGAACAGAGACCACACCTATTCACCATCCAGGTAGAGCCACAGATGCCTCAGCCTCAGTGCTAATTTGCACATCAACAGCCAAGGCATCCCTAGCCCACCCTTTAGCGGGTGTTGGCAGCAGACAGAGCGCTTCACAAGCGGACTTTTACGCTTCCATGAAAAGTGGGAAAGGAGCCATTTCAACTTGTTTAGCCACGAAACGGGACAAGGCACGACGGTTAGGCGGTAGGTAATCACAGAAGCGATAAACACTTCTGCGACCTCCACCCTCCCTTTCAAGGATAACCACCGCCCAGACCAGGTCTGAGTTAGGTGAGTCACCTTGCTCGCCACCTCGCCCCAATTCTTCTCTACCTGGAGGTCTGGTCTAAATCAACCCCCTAGCATTTTAACCGGCCCTTCCGTCTAACGCCCCACGACGCTGTTGGAAGGCACCAACTTGCCTCTCCTGGTACCAATTTGCAAGCCGACTGATTTCTTTCGGTTAATTTTTGCTCCTGCCACTGCCTCGTATTCCTTGATGGCTTCACCCACAATTTGTAGGTGATCTACTTCGGACATGATGATAGTGATGTCATCCGCAAACGCCGTGACCGCCCTCCAATTTTCTAGATCGCGCGGAAGCCCCCCCCCCCGTCCCTCTAACCGATGCAGAAAAGGCTCAAGAGCCAATACGTGCAGAAAGGGAGAGAGAGGAGACATCCTTGACGAACTGAGAACTTGATGATGAACGTTTTCCAAAAGAAACCGTTCATCCGAACGATCGAATCGATGTTGCTGTACAAAGCAATGATCCAGCTGCAGAAGACGGGGCCAAACCCGAACGCTGCGAGGACCGTCACCAGGTACCGATGGTCAACCCTATCGAACGCCTTAGATTGGTCTAAATGTACCAATGCCCCACCCTTGCCAGTAACCCTACTAACCCTCTCTAAGGTGTAGCGTATAAGGTGGGGATTATCGTGTATGGATCTGCCGGGAACGGCCCACGTTTGTGCCTCCTCGAAGAGTCTATCCACGACAAGCGTCAACCTTCTTGCTAACACCTTGGCCATAATCTTCATCTCTGTGTTAAGCAGAGTGACGGGCCAGAAATCGTCTATACTAACTATTTGGGTTCTTTCTAAGCAGCGTCACCACTCCCCAGCTCACAGATTTGGGAACAAACTCGTTCTGCTGTCAGTTCATGAAGATGCAAGCCAGCAGGTGCCCAAACAAGTCTGGCACACTACAGTAAAGTTCGTAGGGAAGGCCATCTAGACCCGGTGACTTATCCCCGCCGCAGTCCGCCAGAGCCTCCCCAACCTCCGCAGCTGTAATCGGTCCTTCACAGCACTCCGCATCCCGCCCCAAGAGACGCGACAAACCGGCGAGGAAGTCCGTAAGGCCACTCTTACACTCCGGTCCGTTTCTTCCCCACGAAAAGCAGTGCGAAATGCTCCTAAAAGACCTTGCATATCTCCGCGGGTTCGTTTATCAAGTTCCTTTGATCATTCATCAAAGACCTTATAGAATTTTTATTGCCACATTGGGCCTCTATCACATGGGCCCATCCAGCGGCTTTGATTCCTTCCCGTCCTACTGCACGTTGCTTAGCCCTGACTACGCACCCTTCATATATACCCTCGATGTGTTGATTCAAAATCAATCTTGCAGCCAAGACTCGGGGCGCGGATTCAGATCTCAGTGCTTCATCTAAGTCCTTAACTAAGGCCCTTTCTGTTCTATTTTTCCTAGCTACTAATTTTTTTACTAAACCTAATGGACTCAAATTTAATGGCTCTTTTAAGGGCATATAATATCCATTCAGTGTGACCTGAGGTTATGTAGGAAACGGGCTTGTTTCCAAGTTGACCTCAGGCTGCGCACATTTAAACATTCAATCTTAAGAATGTCCATAAAAAGTTTTTTTTCAAATACTCACCCCTTCACGATCTTTTTCTTCCGGGGCTTGCGGAGTACTATTGGTGAGGCCCTCATAAATTTGGGAAGAAAAATCTTTCCTTATGGGCCTAATGTCTGTTTCATATTCTTTTTTGAATAAATTGTAGCTAGTTCTAGTTATCGAATAAATTAACACGTCTTCGGGAATTCTATTTTCGAATTTATATGTAATGTCAATGGAATCCTTTGATTCTCTTAACTTTTGCAGTAGTGTTTTATTTCGTACGGTTACTGCAGTATCGTTATTATCTGCGTGGATTGGGTGGGACTTGGGCTGGGCAGATGTTTTAGATTCTGTACGTTCTTATATTTTTTTGGGGGTTTTTGCATGTGGGACTGTTGGAGGTGGATAGATCCCCCCATTTTTTTCCACTCTCCCCACTTCTTGTTCACATTCCATTTCACTCTCCGTCTCAGTTGTTACATCCTCACTTTCTTCCTCTTTTGTAATTTCCTCTTGGTTTTCTTTTTCAAGTGGGTTTTTTTTTTCGGGAAGAGGTTTGCACTCAGATTTTATGTGGCCCTTTTGGTCACACTTGAAGCATCGAGGCTTCCCCCCCCCCCTTGACTATTACTCGTAATCTCACTTCCCCCCCACCTGAATTCGATTATATTTTCGAGATCTGCAGGGGCTGCTTGAATTAATAATTCGAAGCTTTGTCCCTGCAAATTTTGAAGTTCTGTAGCTTGTGCTTGGAGGATTGTAATTTTGTCCTCCAGGCCCGATGTGATAGCCGCTACTAGCCAAGCAGGGTCCACCTCTGGTGGTATGTTTTCCACCCAGATCTTGAAAGTGTGTCTTCCCAGATACGTTGATAGGAGAACTATTTCTGCTGTTTTCAGCGGACTTGTGGACGCCTGATTGGCTTTTTCTTCCGATTGAAAACGCACCGCAATCGTTTCAAAATGTTGTCCTCTTGTTATATATTTGATGTCCGACCACTTAGGTTTCAGGCAGAACTCCACAGCTTCTTTGGATGCTATATCCAGCTTTTTTTTTGTTTAATTAAGAAACTTTTATAAATAACTGTGCCTCGTGGGCTATTTCACTGGGAGGGGCAACTTTAGCTTCGTCCCCTCCCTTTAATCATTCCTTTAAATTTTATAAGACCTTCGACTCCGTATTGTATGTTACGCTTTTTTTAATTTTTTTATCTCAGTTGCTTGGGCGAAGCTAACATTTCCTTTTACAAATTGTTCTGCCGTTGGCATGTCTCTTAATTCCATGCTCAAGGCGGTTTTTGCTAGTGCTAGGACCAAAACTGGTGCAGGGACTGGCTTCATTAGATATTTTCACAGGTGATTTATCCATGCTTTTTTTTTTTTGCTTTGGTTTTACAGTAAATTTATTTGCACGAATCAATTTCCACCCTCATACAAGGGGGAAAACAAAACAACACAAGTCTGCCCTCGGCAGATAATAAATTGTTCCAAACAAACAGTGTAATAACAGTTTCAACAAACAAATATTAACAGTAAAATGTACAAAAATTCGCAATAATCACTAACCGTAAAAAAGACGACCGACATATCAGCTGGTGTGCTGACCATTCTGAATTCTTTATTACCCACAAGGGGCGAAATACAGATAGGACAATATAACACAGTACAAACATGTGGGGAGGTGAAAACGGATGAAAAGGTGAAATGGAAAAATGGAGGATGTAATGATAACACACGGCCCACATCCGGTCGCCATCATTTCTCTTTTTGATTACTTTTTAAAAAATCGGAAATGTTAATATTAAAGTCTGATTAAAAATTTTCAATACTTATTATGTATTTATTTCTTTTTATTTTTTTCTATTTTGATTTCGATGTATTTCACTTTCTCGTAATCCTCCATTTTTTTTTTTTTATCTGTTGTATCGATTATAGCATATTCCAAATGCATGGGGGATTTGGTTCTAAGCATTTACCAGTCTCGCACGCACTTTCCAAATTCTTGATTTCGGTTAACAATTGTTTATTCATTACTCTTTTTACTCTTTTACTTGTTTCAGTCATTTGACTGCGGCCATGCTGGAGCACCGCCTTTAGTCGAGCAAATCGACCCCACCACTTATTCTTTGTAAGCCCAGTACTTATTCTATCGGTCTCGTTTGCCGAACCGCTAAGTGACGAGGACGTAAACACACCAGCATCGGTTGTCAAGCAATGCTAGGGGGACAAACACAGACACACAAACACACACACACACACACATACGTATATATATATATACATATATACGACAGGCTTCTTTCAGTTTCCGTCTACCAAATCCACTCACAAGGCATTGGTCGGCCCGGGGCTATAGCAGAAGACACTTGCCCAAGATGCCACGCAGTGGGACTGAACCCGGAACCATGTGGTTGGTTAGCAAGCTACTTACCACACAGCCACTCCTGCGCCATTAGTTCATAAAAAATTGATATTTTTGTTACTTTGTTTTTTTTTTTATTTTACGGGGAGGGGGTTGTGAGTTTTGGGACACCCGTGAGTGCATGCAAGTTTTTTCCATGTCAGCCGGAGCAGAGGGAGGACCGGTGGTTGCTGGGGAAGGGTGTGACAAAGCGGGCTTGGGTGGGAGCTGGGTGGGCGTGGGGTAGGACTCATCACTGCCAATTTGTGTCTTCCTCTTTTACTTTTCTATTTTCCCCATCCTTCTTCATCTCTTACATCCTTTGATGTTGTCTCTGTGTTGGTTTCTGGTGAGGCGGAGGTGTAGTTTCCTTTTTGCTTTTGGTGTCAGCGGGAAGTAACAGCTAGGGATTCTACCCTCCACTTTAACCTTCAGCACCACATCTTTGACCGTGATGGTTTCAATCATATTTTCAATGTCTTCAGGGTTGCTTGGATCGGTATCTCCAGCCCTTGCCCCTGCCAATTCTTATGAGCCGTGAACGAGGCTTGGAGGACTACCACTTTCTCCTCCAAGCCTAACAGGATCGCTTCTACTAACCAGGCTGCATCTATCTCTGCAGGTACGTCTTCCAAGGTATGTGGGTAGAAGCGCTACCTCCTTCGTCTTCAGCGGGGTTACAGAGTGCAACCTGGCGGTTGCTGCATCCCTGAACCGCACCTCCACCGTGCCGTACTTCTTGTCTCTGCTTATATGCATTATTTCCCCTTTATATGCATTATTTAACGCTTTTTCTATTTGACTCTGCGTCATTATTTCAAGTTTTTGGCTGTCCACCGAGAGCATTTGATGCACAATTAATTTCTCCTTTCGACATAACATGACAACTTGGGGCGGGAACACATTTACATTGTTTCCGTCTTTTTTCAATAGTTAATTAAACTTTCCAATCTGGTTCAAAAAAATATATTTATGTGGTGGCTTTTAGCTGCCTTTGCAAAATTCATTTTGTCTACGTTGTCAATTGATCTAAGGAGTTCCTCGTCTGAGGAGGAATACTCAGACGAGCTCATGCTACTAGTATAGGACATCCTTGAAGCTACGCAGCCCCCTACAAAAGGGGAACAGCGTAAAACAATTCAGCCGTAAAACAGCAAAACAAGTGTTCAACAATGCAATACAATAACAAATTAAACACAATTTTCACAATTTTCAATTTTTACACTGACCTTTTATACGCGAGACTATTTTCTATTCAATGGTTAACCATATTTTGTATCCATTTGTAAAAATAAAGACGACCGGCAAAATAAAGACGACAGGCGTGCTGACGTTTCTGCTAGCTTGCCGCCGTGCAGAGATCATATATCGAATGCTGCAAGTAAAACTCTTTTATTTAAATTCTGAGCCTTCAGTCTTATATAAGCATCTTGCACAATTTGGTCATTCCCATTTTGTAACAATGAGTTGGAAATTGCTTATCAACCTAGGTGTACTTACTTTTACTAAATCTATTTTTCAGTGACATGGGCTGTCTTTTATTTCTAATGACATGCTGGTTTTCCACTATATTTTTTTCATTCTCTGAACTTCTCATAAAATAGGCAAGTTTTTATGAATATAGTAAAATATTTTGACATTTCTAGGGTTAAATGTTGATACATATAGAAACATTTTTTTACTCGGTTTTATATTTTACTTTCCTTAGATCTTGAAATCTATACAGTTTACTTTTTCTATTCCATTTATAAGCAGATTGAGTAGAAATGATCTTTGAATAAATTTTCATCTCGTCCAGTCGTTGATCATGTTTTGTAGGATTCAATATTGTACAGATTTTATTCGATAAGTTGAATGGAATGCTTACACACGTATGCTTAGCATGACAGGATATGAAGAGAAGATAAAGCTTTGAATTCATGGGTTTATAGTGGATGTTCTTCTTGTATTTTTCTAATTAAAACGTCTAAAAATGTCAGTTCCTTCTGATTGAATTCATTAATTAATTTAATATCATGGTTTATGTTGTTAATCAGGTTTTAAAATTCCCTAAGTTTATAAAGATTATTCGGCCATAAAATGAGACAGTCATTTGGATATCTTTGCCACGAGTTATTTTTTTTTCTCTTATGTGTAAAACATGTTGCCAAATCATAAATTTTCTTTTCATGGTGTCCTATCGCTAAGCTGGCGTAAGTAGGGTCTACCATTGCAGTTTGTCGTCATTTGTCGGTACGCCGATTCTAATTATTTTCTAATATGAATCTAAGTCCATCAATGACAGCGTTTCATTCCGATGGTTTTTTTTATAATTTAAATTGATATTTATCGAGCCAATATTTAATCGCATTGACTTCTAGTTGTGAAGCAAGTTAGTGTATTATGAAGAAGTTCATCAACACGCTCAAAATAGTTAAATTTAAAGATAACAGTGGATACGAAATTAAGCATAGTTAATTTTTCTCATATAAGTCTAGATTAAAGAATAGTAAATTCTACCTTTATATATAGTATCTCTCTAATGAGAAATTGAAGTTTATTAATATGTATTTTAACAATTGTTAATCAATCCTGTAAAAGCTTAGTTAATAACATTAGTAGTTCCATATCGAAGCATGATAGAATATATTGCATACAAAACAATATACATAAATGCAAATACAGAGAATAAAAGAATTATTGTATTGTCTTCCCTATTGTTTAAATGTTCCTTTGTAATGTTATCAGAGATTTCCTAAACCTTCTGAATAAGTGTTTCGTTACCGTAAGTTTATAAAAAAAATCGTTGAGGTTGTTGTTGCCAATGCTGCCTCCATTGATAAGATATACTGTAGAAATTTTCCCGATACAAACAATCAAATCTCTTCTCCTTTTGTAAGTGTAACGACTCTAATATCTCCATTCACAACTGTATGTTTCTTCTAAAGTATTAGTTTATCGAAATAAGATCTCCCGTGCAAATAACAGAAGCACCATAAGATATATGGATTTTTATGAAAACCCTTTAAGAAAGATGATCATCGCAACATAAGTGAACATAAGGCGCAGGAGTGGCTGTGCGGTAGGTAGCTTGTTTACCAGCCACATGGTTCCGGGTTCAGTCCCACTGCGTGGCACCTTGGGCATGTGTCTTCTAGTATAGCCTCAGGCCGACCAATGCCTTGTGAGTGGATTTGGTAGACGGAAACTGAAAGAAGCCCGTCGTATATATGTATATATATATATATATATATTATATATATATATATATATATATATATATATATGCGTGTATGTGTTTGTGTGTCTGTGTTGTCCCCTAGCATTGCTGACAACCCGATGCTGGTGTGTTTATGTCCCCGTTACTTAGCGGTTCGGCAAACGAGACCGATAGAATAAGTACTGGCTTACAAAAGAATAGTTCCCGGGGTCGAGTTTCTCGATTAAAGGCGGTGCTCCAGCATGGCCGCAGTCAAATGACTGAAACAAGTAAAGAAAGATAAAAGAAAAGAAATCAAACAAACGCTCAATACATCACTATCACACTATATCTGAAA
>NW_021824629.1:10000-15000 GCF_006345805.1 Octopus sinensis | reverse complement strand
TCAGGCCACTACCACCACCACCGGCACCGCTAGAACCATCTGATTCTCGCTTAAGGAATCTCTGAGGAATTCTTTGAGATGGCCTTCTCGTCATGTGGAGGTGGAGTTTTCTTACCATCAATTTCACGTAGAAACTAGTCTCTTGGTGAATCAATCAACATTTATAACAAAAAAACAAAGCAAAAAAAAAAAACAGACGAAAATGGTCGCTCGCTGACATTACACAAATGTTTCGTGTTGTGTTCGTGGCTGTAGCAGCAGCAGCAACAGGGTCATCATCAGCAGTAGCAGCGGGATCATAGCGGCTGGATTAGCAGTAGCAGCAGCAGCAGCAGCAGGACCGGGGGGGGGCAGTGGTGACATGTGCAGCGGAAAAAAAAGAGAGCAGCAGCAGCAGCCGTAGCAGCAGTCTCAGTTGTAATAGCAGTAGCAATAGAGCAAATATCAGCAGCGCGGAACAGCAGCAGCAATCGTGGGACAGTAGTAGTAGTAGTAGTAGTAGTAGTAGTAGCAATAGCAGCGACAGCAGCAGCAGTTAGTCTTCTATCAGAAACAGCAGCAAAAGCAGTTGGCGGGGGTGGTGTCAGGGGGGAACACTATTTCTGCAACTACTACTACTACTACTGCTGCTGCTGCTCTGCTGCTGCAGACTCGGCAGCAGTATTTTCCCATGGTTGGTTTTATATTGGTTATTATCATATGATGATGATGATGATGATGATGATGATGTGAAGAGGAGGAGCAGAAGGAGGATGGTCATCATCATCATCAAAATCATCATTATCCTCCTCCGCCTCCTCCTCCTCATCATCATCATCGTCATCATCATCATCACCATCATCCTTATCATCGTCATTGTCGTCATCGTCCTAGCCATCATCATCATCATAATCATCATTATCCTCCTCCGCCTCCTCCTCCTCACATCATCATCATCGTCATCATCATCATCACCATCATCCTTATCATCGTCATTGTCGTCATCATCATAATCATCATCATCATCATCATCATCATTATCCTCCTCCGCCTCCTCCTCCTCATCATCATCATCCGTCATCATCATCATCAACCATATCCTTATCATCGTCATTGTCGTCATCGTCCTAGCCATCATCATCATCAGAGACATCATCATCCTCCTCCTCCCTCCTCATCATCATCATCATCATCGTCATCATCATCATCAACCATCATCCTTATCATCGTCATTGTCGTCACATCATAATCATCATCATATCCATCATCATCATTATCCTCCTCCGCCTCCTCTCCTCATCATCCTCAATCGTCATCATCATCATCACCATCATCCTTATCATCGTCATTGTCGTCATCGTCCTAGCCATCATCATCATCATAATCATCATTATCCTCCTCCGCCTCCTCCTCCTCCTAATCATCATCGTCCATCATCATCATCACCATCATCCTTATCATCGTCATTGTCGTCATCGTCCTAGCCATCATCATCATCATAATCATCATTATCCACCTCCGCCTCCTCCTCCTCCTCATCATCATCGTCATCATCATCATCACCATCATCCTTATCATCGTCATTGTCGTCATCGTCCTAGCCATCATCATCATCATAATCATCATTATCCTCCTCCGCCTCCTCCTCCTCCTCATCATCATCGTCATCATCATCATCACCATCATCCTTATCATCGTCATTGTCGTCATCGTCCTAGCCATCATCATCATCATGATTATTGTTGTCATCACCACCGCTAGCGGCACTGATTTACCACAGCTAAGTTCGAAGACTTTCCAGTTACGACCATCCACTCTTTCTTCAGACACACTTCCCCACTTTTTTTTTTTTTTTTTTTTTGTTAAGATGATACAGAATGATTTGAGATGGAATTGCTTGCTATTTCAAGTAGATTGATCAACCATGTAGAGGTCTCCCTTCATCGTTTTGACCATCCAGTGTTTTATTCCATTCCGCTATTTCGCTCTTTGTAGCTTTGCTAAAAGTATTGATACAGCATGCAACCACAGACCCCAGTAGAGGCGCAATGGCCCAGTGGTTAGGGCAGCGGTTTCGATTCCCGGACCAGGCATTGTGAATGTTTATTGAGCAAAAACACCTAAGCTCCCTATGTACGACGGGCTTCTTTCAGTTTCCATCTACCAAGTCCACTCACTAGGATTTGGTTGACCCAAGGTTACAATAGAAAACACTTGCCCAAGGAGCCACGCAGTGAGACTGAACCCGGAACCATGTGTTTGGTAAGCAAGCTACTTGCCACACAGTCACTCCTACGCCTGGGTAGATTAGTTAAAGAATTCATTGGAAACTAGGTACATCAACTTGTATGACACCAGAAATCGCCAGGTACAAGAACATAAGTTTCCCAGTGAGGTAAACATCCAGGAAGTGATCACGTGTTGGTGCGTTGCTAGGATACTGGAGATATTATATATATATATAGGTACCAAATCCAATTTAAACTGTAGATCCGACTCAGAGTTGTTTCTAGGTCCGGTTTCTAGGTACAAAAAAAATAAAAGAAAAAGAAAACAGAACAATACAAATGGGCGTTCGGGCTTCCACACAGTTTCAACCAAATTCACTTAGAAATTATTGGTCAGCCTCGGTCTAAAACCGAAGATACATAGATATACAAACGGACATATATACGGTGTAGCACAACTCTCAAAATCTCGTATACTTTACAAAATAAAGAAAGAAAAGAAGAATTCTTTGTCTGAAGAAGTCGAGTATATGTAATTTATCTACTATAGGCACAAAGCCCGAAATTTTGTGGGAGGAGATGAGTCGATTACATTGACCCCAATGCGTAACTGGTACTTAGTTTATCGACCCCGGAAGGACGAAAAGCAAAGTCGACCCCGTATTCACTTGAACTCATCTCAATGTAGTAACTTACATTTGTACGACTTTCGAAATATTTGTTGATTTTAATGTTGTATACACGGGTGAGGGTGTGGCTGTGTGGTATGAAGTTTGCTCCCAACCACATGGTTCCAGGTTCAATCCCATTATGTGGCACCTTGGACGAGTGTCTTCTACGATAGGCTCGGGTTAACCAAATACTTTTGAATGGATTTCACAGAAGGAAACTGAAAGAATCACGTAGTATGTATGTATATATGTATTATATGTGTGTGTGTGTAGGCGTGTGTGTGTGCGTGTGTGTCAGTTACTCAAGAGTTCCTATCGAATTAACAAAGAGAGAAAGAGGGAAGGGGTGTGAGAGAGAGAAAGAGAGGGTGTAAATGCATAGATAGATATATCCGCTCACACACATACGCACACACACTCATATGTTCATTTCATATATATATATATATGTGTGTGTGTGTGTGTTGTATGTGTGTGCATCTATCTATGTATATGCATATATAGATATATATATGTGTATATATATATATGTATGTATATATATATAGGTATATATATATGTATATATGTGTATACATATATGTATATGTATATATATATGTATATAAATAAACAAATATATATATAAGTATATGTATATATTTATTTATTTACGCGTACACACACAGCACATTCGTCTACAAAACGCATACGCACACATATATACGCATGTATATGACATGCGCACACGGACATACATTTATATTTATCACTGTCTCTCTTCTCTCTGTTTCTCTCTCTCTCTCTCTCTCTCTCTCTCTCTAATTATATATATAAACACGCGCGCACACAGACATATGCATATAGATATGTGTATATATATATTCATATATATATGTGTATACACACAGATACAGAGACACACACATACATATACACATATATATATATCCCAGACACACGTAGATGTGTTTACTATTTACATACATATTATATGTCTCCAAAGTAATGGCGTCCAAATAATTAACGTTCCACATATAACTACAAATAAATTCCGACATTTTATCTCGAGAGCCACCGACTGATGTTATGAACAGAATAAATTTACTAATGGGGCCTTTCAACTGAAATAGCTTAAAATAACGAAAAAGCAATATTTGTTCTTTGTTCTCACTAATATAAATTAATATTCTGTTCTACATCGGCTGAATTAAACAGCCATAGAAAAATTATTCCATCAATGTTAAAACCCTTGATCTGATCGTAACGAGGTTACGTTAGTATAAGCTTCATGGAACATACAGAAGGCAAAAATATACTCAAGTTACAATTATGAACATTGATTTATCATAAAAAAATTATGTTCGATTGCTTGCTTGGCTTTCTTTTTATTTTTCTCTAGTTCAAATTACAAACACACACACACACACAATATATATATATATATATATATATATATATATATATATATATATATATATATATATATATATATATATGTATATGCGCTTGCACACACACAACACATATATGCTGTCCTAAATCAAATAATTAAGAGGACTGCTTGTCAATAAAGTATTAATTATATTTTAAAACCTAGCATTTACATTGTTTATTTCAATAAGCTCCTACAAATTTGCAGAGAATTGGAATTCTCTTTAAGTGTCTTCGGCGTTTTGGTGCTCACATATGAGACCTCTATTACTGAGGGTCCATCGATATGTACTGTTAATTTTTTTATAACTTATTGAACGCAAGCGGATCTTTCGGCAGTGGTTGTTTGCGGCCTGTCACGGCCTCTGCAAGGCTTTTGGCTCGGTGGTCAAGGATGTGCTTTCGAGGACTCTGTAGCTGCGTAATATATCTCCTCGGCTGAGTGGACTGACGTTGTTCGCCCGGACAGTGAGTGCAGAACGGATTGTGGGATCAACATTTGACAGTTAAATTTGGTGCGGGGCTTGGACCCGAGCCTGTGTTCAATGTCTGCATGTATTGGATACTTGGCCGAATGGTGATTCGAACGAGTTGTGGGGCATTCATTGGTGAAACTACGATTACAGACGTACATTTTGATGAGTACGCGGTTATTCTTGTCGAGTCTCCAGGTGTCTTAAGCATCGCTCTCTTTTCAGGGAGTGAGAAA
>NW_021824629.1:0-7500 GCF_006345805.1 Octopus sinensis | reverse complement strand
GACAGACACGGTGTCAATCGTGGTGAGAAAACACAATTATCAGTTACGTGTTTAAACATCCATGTGCGTGTGTAGTTGTGCTTGTGTGGTTGTTTGTGTTGCGTATATGTACGTCTTGTGTACGAATGCGCTGTATGATATATGAACGTGTATGTCTGTCTGCAGACATATATATATATATATATATGTGTGTGTGTGTGTATGTATATCAATTAAGTGTTTGGCCACCGTTTTCTGCCAATGTTGTTGCCAAAAAGAGAAAAGAATCAAACAAAATAAAGCAGAAAATAAGACGTAAAATAAATACGCTATGGCGGCCATATCAAGCGATCTCCATTCTCTTGTTAAACAGTATTAGAGTTGTTGAAATGGTGGGAAACAAAAGAATCAAGGAAAGCGCTAAGATTTAGAGGAACGTTTTAATAATAATCTGCCAAGATAAAATACACAATGAGAAGGGAAAAAAGGAAACGAGGTAAAATATATGGCAGCTGTGGTTTTGGAAAAATAAATTAATATGTTTCATATCTGCAGCCAGCATGACATGTATATATATGCTGGTTTTATACACAGCTATGAGATAGTTAATATTTAAACAAAATATTGGCTGGCGGCGGTTGAGCGGCAGAAACGGGGAAATGATGACGCAATTGCGTCGTTCTGGAGTACGATTTCAATCTTGATAATATTCTCTTCTACTTTAGGTACAAGGCTCGAAGTATTTTTAGGGAGGGTGCCAGTCGATTAGATGACCCAAGTACTTGATTATATCGACCCCAGTACGCAACTGGTACTGAATTTATCGACCCCGAAAAGATGAAAAGCAAAGTCGACCTCGTCTGCCGCTCCGTTCTGAGTTCAATTTCTGCCGAGGTCGACTTTGCCTTTCATCCTTTCGGAGTCGATGAATTCAGTACCAGTTGCGTACTGGGGTCGATCTAATCAACTGGCCCTCTCGCAATAAATTTCAGACCTTATGCCTAGAGTAGAAAAGAATATTAATTGTTCATAAAGGCGGCGAGCTGGCAGAAACGTTAGCACGCCGGGCGAAATACGTAGCCGTATTTCGTCTGCCGTTACGTCCTGAGTTCAAATTCTGCCGAGGTCGACTTTGCCTTTCATCTTTTCGGGGTAGATAAATTAAGTACCAGTTACGCACTGGGGTCGATATAATCGACTTAATCCGTTTGTCCTCTTTGTGTTTAGCCCCTTGTGGGTAGTAAAGAAAAAGTTATTTCGTCCGCCGAGGTCGATAAATTAAGTGCTTGGAGTAGAAAAGAATATTAATTCTTTATATTCCCTCCATGCATTTTCGCCGACCACTATATTATATATATATATATATATATATATATATATATATATATATATATATACTAAGCAATAAGGGTTTAGCAACGAATTGCCCCACATACCGAATTTAGAAATAGCAGTCAAAGGTTATAGCTATTTCTTCTACTAAAAAGGGAGATCTCAGTAAAAACAGCAATTGAAGGCTGACACAAACAGGTAAGAGAGAATGAATGACTGCAATCTATCATACATTTTAAGTTATCTACGGACGTACGTTTCGAAATCAAGTTTTTAGGAAAGCATAAGAATTAAATAAATATTAAATAATTCTATCTTACCGAAAATTCTTTTCTCTTCAGCGTAGATACTATAATCATAAATGATTATATATTGAATTTGAGATACTAGGAGGCACCAACTCAACTCAGTATCAGAGCGAGCTAGAATCCGCAACTAGTATCACCGAATTCAAAATTTGTGAATGAAACGATTGTGTCACAGCCCCTTCCCACCCGGTGTAGCCAAAACAAGATGCTGTGGTCATCTACTGAGATAAAATAGCAATTCGTTGCTAAACCCTTATTGCTTAGTATTACTTAAATTTCCTCTCGAATGAGGCTTTACATGCCGAAGACTACTTGGTGTAATTGATATTATTCCAAATTAATTAATTCACCCTTCATTATTACGGATAACCATATTTTATCTCAGTAGATGACCACAGCATCTTGTTTTGGCTACACCGCGGGTGGGAAGGGGCTGTTGACACAATCGTTCATTCACAAATTTGAATTCGGTGATACTAGTTGCGGATTCTAGCTCGCTCTGATACTGAGTTGAGTTGGTGCCTCCTAGTATCTCAAAATTCAATATATAATCATTATGATATAGTATTCTACGCTGAAGAGAAAAGAAGTTTCGGTAAGATAGAATTATTTAATATTTAATATTTAATTATTATGCTTTCCTAAAAACTTGATTTCGAAAACGCATCCGTATAACTTAAAAATGTATGATAGATTGCAGTCATTCATTCTCTCTTACCTGTTTGTGTCAGCCTTCCAATTGCTGTTTTACTGAGATCTCCCTTTTTAGTAGAAGAAATAGCTATAACCCTTTGACTGCTATTTCTAAATTCGGTATGTGGTAAGGCAATTCGTTGCTAAACCCTTATTGCTTAGTATTACTTAAATTTTCCTCGAATGAGGCTTTACATGCCGAAGACTACTTGGTGTAATTGATAATTATTCCAAATTAATTAATTTCACCTTCATTATTACGGATAACTATATATATATATATATATATATAATATATATACATATATATATATATATATATATATATATATATATATATATATATATATATATATATATATATATATAATATATAGAGAGAGAGAGAGAGAGAGAGAGAGAGAGAGAGAGATAGATAGATAGATAGATAGAGATAGATAGATAGAAGATAGATAGATAGATAGGTAAACTTAGGTAAAACTTACTGGGAAATGGATGCGAGTCGTTCGATCATATAATAATATAATAGTAATAGTAATAATATATATGTATGCACTCATAGAGACCTACATATATACAGGTATATATTTCTGTATAACAGACTTACTTGGAAATGCGCTTGCTATATTTTCAAGCTCTCTGACTTCGCTGCGCTGGGGAAAAGTTTATAAAATTGATTTGTTTCTGGCTGATCTGAAAATGTCAAAAGACGAGACACCCAGAATAATGTGGAAGGCATGGAGCTACGCATGTAGTTTGTCAAATGTGACTCTCGGTCTATTGCCAGGGTGAAATGTTGTCTTTCAGCATCTGCACTGACATCCCAGAGCTGGGATATTTGTAGTTACTGTATTCGTACATTTGACACCAAAACAAATAGTGAAAGACATAATACTTTATACATTTACTAAAGTTTTCGCTGATGTGATCGACGTGGTGGATGCGGAGTGACGTTAGCTGGTCCCATAACCGGGAGGTCCATAGATCGAAACTGCATTCCGCGAAGAAATGAATACACCCATTATTTATATATCACTAAGGCGGCGAGCTGGCAGAAACGTGAGGACGCCGTGCGAAATGCCTTGCGGTATTTCGTCAGCCGTTACGTTCTGAGTTCAAATTCCACCGAGGTCGACTTTGCCTTTCATCCTTTCGGGGTCGATAAATTAAGTACCAGTTACGCATTGTAGTCGATATAATCGACTTAATCTCTTTGTCTGTCCTTGTTTGTCCTCTCTGTGTTTAGCCCCTTGTGGATAGTAAAGAAATAGGTATTTCGTCTGCCGCTACATTCTGAGTTCAAATGCCGCCGGGGACAACTTTGCCTTCATCCTTTTGTTGCGTACTGGAGTCGATCTAATCGTCTGGCCCCGCTCGCCCAAGATTTCGGGTCCTGTACCTAGAATAGAAAACACTATTTGTATATCACTTTAGGTTGAATCGTCAACACGCTAGACAAAATAATTAGCAGAATTTACCTTCTGAGTTCAAATTCCGCCGTCGTCCTCTTTGCCTTTCGTTGTTGAAAATAATTACCATTTAAACACTAGGATCGACTTACCCCTATTTCTTAATTACTACGGAAGTGCCAAAACTGGAAACCAATATACTTTTCTACTCCAGGCACAAGGCCCGAAATTTTAGGGGAGGGGGGGGCCACTCGATTAGATCGACCCCACACACAACGCCCGGTCTGGGAATCGAAATCGTGGTCCTCCGACAGCGAGTCCGCTGCCCTAACAACTGGGCCGTTGTGCTTCCACAATAATAATAATAATAATAATGATAATGATGATGATGATGATGATGATGATAATAACAATAATAATAGGCCCCGATGCAGTACCAGGCAGTGGCTCTCATGGCTTCTGATCTTAACTGATTGGAAGTGTTATCATGTACATTGTTTTGTCTTGGTATAAAAGATGGGCTACAGCAAATATTCTGCTCAATACCACAGATTTGCTTGTCAATTGTTTGACCTTAACCAGTTGAGCATGTCCCTTAGTGGTTGACGATATGTGCATCTCTGATCACAAGCAGAAGTAGTGGGGGAGCATCATAGCCATGTGTTGAGAGGAATTTTTGGAGGTTTGGATAATTCACCTCTGGAAATATGGGTGTTTCGTTCAACATCCTTAAACAATCCTTATTCAGGGACTTTTTGAGCGGGATGGGTTACTCGACCAGAAGAAAATTCTAACTGGACCTCACCTGCAAGGTCATGTGCTATTTATCTTGATATGAGACCACCATGTCGCGAACATATGGTTGTGATGCATGTGCCTAGTGTACCCTTATCAGACGGGTAGTCATGATGGTTATACTGGGCTTCGTATATTTTACCCGTTTCACCTTGATGGCATGCACTGCTCTCTCACTAAATGATAATAATAATAATAATAATAATAATGATAATAATAATAACAATAGTAACAATAATAATATAATAATAATATAATAATAATAATAATAATAATAAAATAATAATAATAAAATAATAATAATAATAATACAACGTGTCTCTAAAAGAAATGGAGAAACTTTCAAAATACAAAGACCTGGAAATAGAGGTAACCAGAATGTGGAATCTAAAAACAGAAACAATTCCTATCATATTAGGCATGATAAAAAAATATTCAGACAAATTACTTAACAAAACACCAGGACTTACAAAACAATATACAAATACAGAAATTGCACTACTAGGCACTGCACCACATCCTACGCAGAACACTTTCCATACAATAACCATCAGAGCATCACAACAAATCACAGCACATACCCAAGGCACACAGAGCTGCGCTCGGTAGTGAAGTGAAAGCACGCTATAAAAACTATACTACTGAATAATAATAATATTAATGATAATTCGATTGTGTGCGCGGTGTATTCTTGATACAGTGTATGAAACAAATCACATATCTGCCTATAAATACCCAGGGCCATCAACGGATCTATATAAATATACAACCACATACAACCAATTATTTGCCCCCCCCCCACACACACACACACGCAGATGTATACACACGAATGTGCTTTTGTGCATGCTATATTTATTAAGCTGACTCTCCTGATATAATAGCATCCATCAATCAAGCCTGCCTTCAAACTCATCAATCTACCAGTCTGCCTATTGCTATATCTATTTCTCTAACAATTTACCAAGTCAAGCATTCATCCGACCATCCGCCGCCCACTCCATCAATATCTATATTGCCATCCGGGTGTCTAAGCCACCATACATCCACATCTATGTGTGTATTTGTGTATGTGTCTATCTGCCTATATATCTAGCTATCGATATGTGCGTGCGTGTGTGAGTGTGTGTGTGTGTGTGTGTGCATATATGCTTACATACGTATAGCGATAGATCTTGAGCTGTTCCTCGTAGCAATCCCCAGTAAAGGAGAACTCAATACCGTAGGGTATGACTGCTTCATGTTTACTGTCTTCTCACAACCATAGTCAGACATCACGACACCCGTTTCCTGTGAGAAATATGTATGTATATATATATATATATGTGTGTGTGTGTGTGTTTTAGTGTGTATGTATGTACATATATATACACATATGCATATATGTATATACGCACACGCATATATATATATACATATACTTATATATATGTATATATATGTATATATATATATATACATTCATGCACACACATGTTAGTATACATGGCATATGATTATATATTCTACAGTACAACAGTATAGACTATACCATCGGATGCTCTTACATACCACTAGTCACAATGCGCTTCGAATTCTGTTTTTATATGCACTATTCTCTTCAATATTGACCTAAATTACATAACTAAATCACGTTTATACACACACACACAGACACACACACTCTCTCTCACACACACACACACACACACACACACACACCACACATATATATATATATATATATATATATATATATATAAATATGTAACAAATAGAAAATAGAAACTACACGTGGAAATGTAATGGGAAAGTAAGACAAAAATAAGCGAAAATGCACATTGGAAATCAAAAAAAGTAAATGGTTTCTATGAAAAGTAACGATACATATATACAATTAGATGAACTGAGGTAGGAATAAAATTAATAAAAGTCATTATTGTGAATTGTTAGATAGATTCAAAAGCATACCGGTTTCATAAAATTACTGATCCCAGCTTTGAATGGACACCGATTACCGAACGTTGTCGGGTCTACTAGTCCATGAGTAAAAATATTGTGTGTAAGGGAGGTAAGTAGCTCTGGATTTGGTGCAATTAGGGTAGATATAATTCTGTAATGTGAATGGTGTATGGGATGTATGGGTGATATTAATTGAAGGTTAACAGTGTTCTGTATTAAGTTACGTATTATATATATATATATATATTATATATATATATATATATATATATATTATATATATATACATACACCCCCAACACACACACATATGTATGCATATATCTATAACATTAAGGTTTTTAATAAAAACAATCACACATATTTATTATTTATATTATATATATGCATGTATATATACTATTAATACGCTTAGATAGACGTTTGCGCTAATTGAATGAAAGTTAGCAAAAAAGAATATACTTACGCATGCTTAGACAAGCGCACAGAAAAATTACACTTACATTCAGTACCGTTCAGTTTCCTTCACCTCAGTTCGTGCCTGACACCATCATAAACACACACACACACACCACACACAAAACAACACACACACACACAGAAGTATATACGCACACATACATACACACACATAAACACACATTCACAAATACACATACGCAGACACACACACACACACACACACACACACACAATCGCACACGCATGCCCACTCACGCAAACATGAAACCAGCCCTATACTCTCACATATCTCAATACAATCTTAGTCCCCCATCAACGTACACACGTACGTCTACTCCACCGAAATATGATATCACACTAAGATTCATTTATCTTTAGTCTTAATCGATTTATTCTTAATCAAGACTCTTCCTCTTTCTCTCTCTCTCTCTCTCTCTCTCACTTTGGTTTTCGTTCTTTCTTTCTTTCTCTCCTCTGCCTCCGTCTCCCTCTATAACTCTGACTCTCTCTCCCTCTCTCTCTCTCGTCCTCTTTCGTTCTCTCTCTAATTACATAATCACTTATATCTCACGCGTTGTTCT
>NW_021824628.1:12500-17918 GCF_006345805.1 Octopus sinensis | reverse complement strand
ATTATTATTATTATTATTATCATTGTTATTATTATCATTGTTATTATTATCATTGTTATTATTAGTAGGAGGCGCAGGAGTGGCTGTGTGGTAAGCAGCTTGCTTACCAACCAAATGGACCTGGGTTCAGTCTCACTGTGTGACACCTTGGGCAAATGTCTTCTACTATAGCCTCGGGCCAACCAAAGCCTTGTGAGTGGATTTGGTAGACGGAAACTGAAAGAAGCCTGTCATATATGTATATATATATATATGTGTGTGTGTGTGTATGTGTTTGTCCCCCTAGCATTGCTTGACAACCGATGCTGGTGTGTTTACGTCCCCATAACTTAGTGGTTTGGCAAAAGAGACCGATAGAATAAGTACTAGGCTTCCAAAGAATAAGTCCTGGGGTCGATTTGCTCGACTAAAGGAGGTGCTCCAGCATGGCCGCAATCAAATGACTGAAACAAGTAAAAGAGTAAAAGAGTATGCCAGGTGAAACACTTTGCAGCATTTTGTCTACCTTTATGCTCTGAGTTCAAAATCTGCCGAGGTGCTGACAGGCTTTCATGTTTTTGGAGCCAATGAAACGTGTACCAGTTACGTACTGAGATCAATATAATCAACGAGATCCCTCCCCAAAATTTCAGGCCTTGTACCTTTAGTAGAAATGATTGTTATTGTTGTATTTGGGGATGGTCATGTTGCCAGTTTAGCTGATCGTTAGTAAGGAAAGACACACAAAAAAGAAAGAAGAAAGCAAAGGACCACTGATGAGGTCACAGAAGTGTGACGAAAGAACTCTGGCCGAAATAAGATTAATATAAAATAAAGGCGCAGGAGTGGCTGTGTGGTAAGTAGCTTGCTTACCAACCACATGGTTCCGGGTTTAGTCCCACTGCATGGCACCTTGGGCAAGTGTCTTCTACTATAGCTTCAGGCCGACCAAAGCCTTGTGAGTGGATTTGGTAGACGGAAACTGAAAGAAGCCCGTCGTATATATGTATATATATATGTGCGTGTGTGTTTGTGTGTCTGTGTTTGTCCCCCTAGCATTGCTTGACAACCGATGCTGGTGTGTTTATGTCCCCTCGCTTAGCGGTTTGGCCAAAGAGACCGATAGAATAAGTACTGGGCTTACAAAGAATAAGTACTGGGCTTACAAAGAATAAGTCCCTGGGTCAAGTTGCTCGATTAAAGGTGGTGCTCCAGCATGGCTGCAGTCAAATGACTGAAACAAGTAAAAGAGTAAAAGAGAGAGAGAGTAAAGCTAAAGCAAGTGGACACCAAATATATCGTGCATGTGTCTTCATTGGCTAAACTGGCAACATGACCATCCCCAAATACAACAATATCTGTTTCAACATACGAATTCACATCAAGAATCTTACAAAATGAATATATAAATTATTATTATTATTTCTTTTTATTATGTGGAGGCATGTGGCTTAGTGGTTAGGGTGTCAGCATCATGATTGTAAAATTGTGGTTTCAATTCCTGGACAGGGTGACGTGTTGTGTTCTTGAGCAAAACACTTCATTTCATGTTGTTCCAGTCCACTCAGCTGGCAAAAATGAGTAACGCTGCAATGGATTAAGGTGTCAGCATCATGATCGTAAGATTGTGGTTTCGATTCCTGGACAGGGTGACGCGTTGTGTTCTTGAGCAAAACACTTCATTTCATGTTGTTCCAGTCCACTCAGCTGGCAAAAATGAGTAACGCTGCAATGGATTAGGGTGTCAGCATCATGATTGTAAGATTGAGGTTTCGATTCCTGGACAGGGTGACGCGTTGTGTTCTTGAGCAAAACACTTCATTTCATGTTGTTCCAGTCCACTCAGCTGGCAAAAACGAGTAACGCTGCAATGGATTAGGGTGTCAGTGTCAGCATTGATTGTAAGATTGAGGTTTCGATTCCTGGACGGGTGACGCGTTGTGTTCTTGAGCAAAACACTTCATTTCATGTTGTTCCAGTCCACTCAGCTGGCAAAAACGAGTAACGCTGCAATGGATTAGGGTGTCAGCATCATGATCGTAAGATTGTGGTTTCGATTCCTGGAGAGGGTGACGCGTTGTGTTCTTGAGCAAAACACTTCATTTCACGTTGCTCCAGTCCTCTCAGCTGGCAAAAACGAGTTTCACTGCAATGGACTGGCGTCCCATCCAGCTGGGGAACACATACGCCAGGCTCATGGGCCCCGGTTTCCTGGTTTCTATGGCGTATGTGCTCCCCAGCTGGACGGGACGCCAGTCCATCGCAGCGTTACTTATTTTTGCCAGCTGAGTGGACTGGAGCAACGTGAAATGAAGTGTTTTGCTCAAGAACACAACACATCGCCCTGTCCAGATACATACACAGACACACACACACACACACACACACACATACACACACACACACACACACATACACACACACACACACACACACACACACAGACACACACACACATGCACATGCATTTGCATACACGCCCATAGACATGCACTTGTTCCCATGTATATGCAGAGAGCAAAGGAGAAAGAAAAGAACTGGGGGTGGGAACAAATAAAGAATTGATAACTGTGGGTGGGTGGGGTGCACAGAAAGAAAAAGGGGAGCAGAGTGATGGAGTACGGGACGGATGATGGATGACAGATGCCACGAGACGGCGGGGGGGAGGGGGCAGATGAGGACAGCAAGAAGTACTGTCCTTAGATTGGTAGACTCACAAACCAATAGACAGGTAGGTAGGCAGGTAGGTAGGTGGGTAGATAGATTGACAGAGAGAGAGGGGGAGATAGAGAGAGAAATGGATAGACAGACAGATAGATTGAATGAGAGAGAGAGACAGATAGATAGATAGGTAGGTAGATAAGTTTCTTTATTGGCCACACAGGGCTGCACACAGATGGGACAAGTTACAAGGTAGAGCTTTTCTTTTGGGGGATGAAAAAAGCAAAAAACAAAAGAAACAAAAAAAAAATGGGGTGGCGTAGGTTTTCCATCAAGAGGGATCGTAAAAGGGAAGAAAAGAACAAAAAAAAAATAAATAAAATAAAAAATAGACAGACAGATAGATAGATAGATAGGTAGGTAGGTAGGTAGGTAGGTAGATAGATAGATAGATAGATAGATAGATAGATAAGACAGATAGAGTGAGAGAGAGAGACAGATAGATAGATAGATAGGTAGGTAGATAGATAGATTGATAGATAGATAGGTAGGTAGATAGATCGATAGGTAGGTAGGTAGGTAGATAGATAGATAAAGAAACTGACAGCCGGCTGGCTGGATGGATGGATAGACAGATGGATAGATAGATGGATAGATAGATAGATAAATAGATAAAGAGACGGATCAATGGAAAGACATACTGACAGATATAAGTTTCTTTTGAGTGCGTTCAACGTATCTCACCTCAAAAGATTTGGTTGCTATTTCTAGCACGCCCTGTTACCACATAACAGCTATTTGCAATAAAGGACTTGAAATACCTATTTCTTTATTACCCACTGGGGGCTAAACACAGAGGGGACAAACAAGGACAGACATAGGTATTAAGTCGATTACATCGATCCCAGTGCGTAACTGGTACTTAATTTATCGACCCCGAAAGGATGAAAGGCAAAGTTGACCTCGGCGGAATTTGAACTCACAACGTAACGCAGACGAAATACCGCTAAGCATTTCACCCGGCGTGCTAACGTTTCTGCCAGCTCGCCGCCTTCAGGACTTGAAATACCTGTTACATGGTGGCAGGGTGTGCAAGAAATAACAGCCAAATCTTTCCCTTTCTAGGGAAAGGAGATGTTTACGCGTGATTTCAATGTCACATTCGTTGAAAGCATGCAAAACAACCTGGAAAACAAAAGAAAAACCTTCAAAACAAAACTCCGTTGCTGGGAAACCTCGGACTTCACCAGTGACCCAATGGGTCACGGGTAGTCTAGTTATTACTATAATTATATTTATTAGTATTATTTGCATAAATATAATTAATTATCACAATCATTATCTTAACTGGTATAATTACTATAGGGCAGCAAGCTGGCAGAATCGTTAGCATTCTGGGCGAAATACTTAGCAGTATTTCGTCTGCCATTACATTCTGAGTTCAATTTCCATCGAGGTTGACTTTGCCTTCGGGGTCAATTAAATAAGTACCAGTTACGCACTGGGGTTGATGTAATTGACTTCATCTGTCCTTGTTTGTCCCCTCTATATTTAGCCCCCTGTGGGCAATAAAAAAAAATGTATAATTACTATAGCTGGCAAGTTATGTGTCTGTAAATCATTCAACCATGAATTTCATCTAGTGTGGGCATCTCATAGCCTGTTCTTGTCTAGTGTTTACGAGAGTAAATTTAGAAGTGAAAATTTGGAGCAAGACTGACAAAAACAAAGAAGGACACATTGGATAATGTAGTCCAAGATAAACTATGTATGAAAATAAGACAGGGTGGCCACAGCTGGAGCATTATTGATCAGGAATCTGCTAGACTGAGACTGACCTGGGGCTAAACAACATCAACAAGGAAGGTCACATTAATTAATGTAGTCCTAGATACCCCATGTGTGAATAAAAGACAGGATGGTCACAGCTGGAACAGCTTTGATCATAAGTCTGCTGGATTAAGACTGACCTGGGGCTAAACAACAATAGCAACAAAGAAGGACACAGTTGATGATGTAGTCCTAGATACATGATGTCTGAATAAAAGACAGGATGGTCACAGCTGGAACAGCTTTGATCATAGGTCTGTTCAATCATGACTGACCTAGGATTAAACAATAACAAGAAAGGACACATTAGAAAATGTAGTCTTAGGTACACGATGCCTAGGTACACCATGCCTGAGTAGAAGGCAGGATGGTCACAGTGGAAACATTTTTGGTTGTAAGTTGAATCAGAACTGACCTGGGGCTAAACAACAAGGATAATGTAGTCCTAGATACACTATGCCTGAATAAAAGACAGGATGGTCACAACTGGAGCATCTTTGATCATAGGTCCATTGGATCAGGATTGACCTGGGGCTGAACAACAAACACAAGGATGGATATTACACTACACATGACATTATATAATACCTGAATAAAAAAAATGGGATGGTCACAGCTGGAATGTCTTCAATCACCACGACCTTGAAGCTATAAATACAACTAGGAAAATACAACGAGGAAGAATTCGTTAGATTTACATCATATAATTATATTTCTAATTAGTGTATGGAATCCGGAATTATATTTGTTTGTGATTGCAATTAAATTTTAGTCATTCCAATGTGGCCATGCTGGAGCACTACCTCAAAGAGTTTTAATCAAAAGACGCGAATCAGGGTACTTAGTCCTTTTTAAAGTCTGGTAACTTATTTTCGATTTGTTTGGTCCAACGGTTAAGTTACAGGGACATAAACATACCAACACCGGTTGTCAAGAGGTGGAGTGGGA
>NW_021824628.1:0-2500 GCF_006345805.1 Octopus sinensis | reverse complement strand
CGGTGGCACATAAAAAAGCACCCACTACACTCTTGGAGTGGTTGGCATTAGGAAGGGCGTCCAGCTGTAGAAACACTGCAAGATCAGACTGGAGCCTGGTGCAGCCTTCTGGCTTCCCAGACCCCAGTCAAACCGTCCAACCCATCCCAGCATGGAAAGGGGATATTAAATGTTGATGATGATGATGATGATACCAAATTTGAAAATTATGACAAAATTTTTTAATCTCACAGTGTAACAGCTCCAGGGAAGATCCTACAAAAGTAGAGAGATACAAAGTTATAGGATGTCTCTCTCACACACACACACAAATTTCAAATGTACATACAGGTAGTCACGAGTTTAAAATGGTGTATAGTCAACACCATGTATATATGTATGTGTGTGTCTGTGTGTGAGTGTTTCTTTGAGATGGACAGCAGAAAAGCCATCTACTCCCTCTCTCCTTAAAGCTGCATATTCCTCACATCCACCTTTTTCTCTGTATGTGTGTGTGCATGTGTGTGAGTATTGTATCTAAGTATTTACGAAAGTATGTATCCAGCGTCAGATGTATATGACAGCTGTATTAATGTTATTATCCCATTGCCACTGCTGTTCTCACCTTCACTGATATAAGTCACCCTCACTCTACTACTACCTTTTCCTCCAACTAATACTTTTTGCAACCTCTCATTTTATCATATAATTCACCCAACGCCTTGGGGGGGGGGCACATTATAGATTTTTATTGAAAGCCAATTAATCTGTTATTGAACTGGATGTTAGTGTAACATGTATGTGAAGTTTCATGAATATTAGTTTGCTAGTTTAGGCACTAAGATGGTAACAGACAGACAGGAATTGCCATTCATATATTAGATATACACTCTCACACACACACATGGCTTAGTGTGTGTGGTGTGTATGATGGGCTTCTTTCAGTTTCCGACTACAAAATCCATTCACAAAGCTTTGGTTGGCCTCGTGCAGTACTAGAAGACACTTGCTCAAGGTGCCAAGCATGTGGGACTGAACTGGAGAACATTTGGCTGGAAAGCAAACATGTTCATCCCACAGCCACGCCTGGGCCCATAACATAAGCAGTACATTATACACACACACACACACACACAACACACGCAGAGTATACGAGCACTATTTCACCCCTGCCCTTCTGCTGTCTCCAGGCTCCGCTCCCAACATCTTCTTTGAGTAAGATTTGTCCAGAAGACAAAGGGGACGAATGTCAAGATTTTAATAAGTGGACACTGCCCCTTCCTTGTCACCAAGTAGAATATAGTGACTTACAGTGGTGGTGGTGGTGGTGGTGGTGGGTGGGGTGAGTTGTGAGGGTGGTGGTGGTTGTGATGCTTGTAGTTGTGGTGGAGGTTATGGTGGTGGTGGCAGTTGTGGTAGTGGTGGTGGTGATGGTGGTTGGGGTTGTGGCAGTTGTGATGGATGTGGTGGTGGTGATGGTTGTGGCAGTTGTGATGGATGTGGTGGTGGTTGTAGTTGTTTGGTGGTGGTGATGGTGGTGGGGTGAGTTGTGAGGGTGGCGGTGGCTGTGATGCTTGTAGCTGTGATGGAGGTTATGGTGGTGGCGGTGGTGGTTGTGGTGGTGGTGGTGATGGTGGTTGGGGTTGTGGAAGTTGTGATGGATGTGGTGGTGGTGGTGGTGGTGGTGGTGGTTGTGGCGGTTGTGATGGATGTGGTGGTGGTTGTAGTTGTTGTCCTGGTGGTGGTGGTGGTGGTGGTTATGGCAATTGTAGAAGTAGTAGTGGTGTTAGTGTTAGTAGAAGTAGTGGTGGTGGTGGTTATGGCAATTGTAGAAGTAGTAGTGGTGTTAGTGTTAGTAGTAGTAGTGGTGGTGGTGGTTATGGTGATGTTGGTAGGTGTAATAGTAATAGTTGTAGTGTCTAGTAGGAGGAGGGGCAGCTGCAGTGGTAGTAAGAGTAGTTGTAATAGTGTGGTAGTTGTAGTACTAATAGTGTAATGTAATAGTAGTAGTAATAGTAGTAGTAGTAGTAGTTGGTAGTAATAATAGTAGTAGTAGTAGTAGTAGCAGCTGCAGCAGTAGTAGTAATAGTAGTAGTAGAGTAAATAGTAGTAGTAGTAGTAGTAATAATAGTAGTAGTAGTAGTAGTAGTAATAATAGTAGTAGTAGTAATAGTAGTAATAATAGTAGTAGTAATAGTAGTAGTAGTAGTAGTAGTAGTAATAATAGTAGTAGTAGTAATAGTAGTAGTAGTAGTTAACACCAGCAGCAAGAATTTATTACGTAAAAAAAAGATTTTAAAAAGTTGACTTAGTTGTCTCAGCTCCGGAAAAATAAAGTCGGTAAGACAATGACTACAAGAACGAGAACAAACACCCACACAAAACAGCAGCAGCAGCAACAACAACGAAAATAAGGTGCATGACCACTGCAGCCACCACCGCCGCCGTTGCCGTCGTCGCCACATCAACAGTAAATGGAAAACGAGGCTGAAAAGTAAATAAAATTTAGAAGAAACAAAAA
>NW_021824627.1:0-17874 GCF_006345805.1 Octopus sinensis | reverse complement strand
GGACCCGGTGAGGGTCGTTGTCTGTGCTTATATATTTTACAAACAGGGAATCCTCACTGAATTCATGATGTTGGCCAATTGTGGTTCAGCAATATGGTCCATAGTAAATGAAGATTTTTTTCTCATTGTCTGGTGGGCGTATCCTTCAAATAATTTGTTTTACCACAACATTTACCATTATTGGAAAACTGTATTTCAAGTTTTCTCATGAAGTGAAAATTTTTTTCTCATTGTGAGAAATATAGTTTGGTGACTATCCTGCCATCGAAAGTCGTTCGCTGTTTTTATATAGTGCCTATTTTACGACTACGTTGGAAAGCTGTATTCAAGTGGAGCAGTCCAGGTTCTAATTGGAGTACCATAAGGGCTTGGAGTACATGAATGCCCAGAATTTTTTTCTTTTGAACTATTGTTTTCTTCTTCTATTGTGACTTTTTATTGAATTGTTTGCTTTTTATTTATTTCTTCTTCCCTTTTGTTTTCTTTTGAATTCTCTCTCCTTTTTTGCAAACTATTGCTTTGGACATGGCAAAAAAAAATACGGATGAGATTGTTTAGTGGGAGATTGTCCCACAGAAGCAGTGGTTAAAAGATATGGAGGAGAGGACGGTGGTGGTTAGAACTTACTCTAAAGTTCTTGATACCATCACCGTCTTCCCAAAACAAACCATTGAAAAAGAACTAAAAGACTATTTGTCCCCTGTAAAATATATATCCCAGGGTGTCAGGCAGGCAACGGTGTGGTTGCTGCTTGACACCACGGAGGAGGCTTGCAATTTTGCAAGTCAGCCTTTGGAGGGAAAGGAAATTTTGTTCCTTCCGACGTACTGCTGGAGGAAGGTAATAAGAGCCTGGGTATGTGGGCTACCCCCGGGCATAGAGGCGGGTTGAATAAGAGATACCGCTCGTCGGGGCCTGGGGGATAGCGGGCCTAGGCTCTTAAATGTAAGAGTGACGCCTGCAGTCAACTGGGTAGGTGCAAAGGCAACTTTGACCCTGTGGACCCCAGTGGCCGCAGGCAATGACCTTCCCGGACTTTTTGAGGATGGCTGGCTCCAGGTGTCCAGTGATTCTGGAGAGGAGCCCCCGCCCACAAGAGTCACTCATGCCGGGAGTCAGGGCATGTCAAGAAGGACTGCTCCGGGGCCGTGGTAAGGCTCCGGATCAGGAAAAGGGGAAAGTGCCCTACGCTCTCCCATTGCAGGGAGAAACGAAGGAAGTCGTTGAGGTGTCGACCTCAACGAGAAAGGAGAAAGGTGAGCAACGGTGGTTGCTTACCAGGAGATGTGCAGGTTGCGGGAGAGGAGGAGGACCTTCGGGTGTGCCGGCGGAGGCCCCGACTCCCGCAACCAAAAGAAGAAAAAAAGAGAAGAGAAACGGGAGACGGTCAGCGGATGTCGCTGTGCCACCGACCAAACCCGATGTTCCTCCGGTGGGAAGTGTGCCACCGGAGCGAGATTGTGCCACTGACAGAGCAGGATGAGACCTCTCTTTGTGACGAAGTGGTTGTCATTCTCTATCTCAAGGGATGGCCTGTTGAGTTATACTTGGACAGTCTACTAGACCGAAAGCGATGTGACTCGACCTGTATAGACTGTCCAAGTTGGCCTCCGCAGGTGGCTGCGGAAGTCATAAATCAGAAAGAACTGATTGAGGTCAGGAAGACCTGTAACAAAGATTTTGTTTTCCTCGGTCCGGGCCTGCCAATGCAGGCTTCCCTGCAAGCGGCAGAAAACTTACTTGGAAATACTTACTTGAGGAAGACGAAGAATAATGAACAATATATTTTTGTAATTTGTAATGGTAATTTTTGAATTTTTGTGATTATAATTTTGATTTCTATTGATTTAAATTGAACAGTGATTTCGAGGGGTTATCGGTCGGCGGGCGCCGGTGCCCCTCCCATTTTTTTTTCCATCTTTGTCGTTTTCATACACATTAATGTCTCTGTCCAGCCCGCAGCCACCTCTATCTGTTTTCGACCTTCATGGTCAATTCGATGAAATAAAGTAACTTGCTCGCCAACCACATGGTTCCACCTTGTCTTTTTTATAGTATTAAATATGATTAAGGTATCGAACTGGCAGAATGCTTTGCGGTATTTCGCCCGTCGCAACAACGTTCTGAGTTCAAATTCCACCAAAGTCGATTTTGCCTTTCATCCTTTCGGGGTCGATAAATTAAGTACCAGTGAAACACTGCGGTCGATGTAATCGGCTTGTCCCCCTCCCCACAAATTTGAGGCCTTGTACCTTCAGTAGAAAAGATTATATTAAAATATGATAATTTCTAAACACCAATTCGGGACTGAAAAATAAATATACCATACGTACATACATACATACATACATACATACATACATACATACATGCATACAGACAGACAGACAGACAGACAGACAGACAGACGCATGTTTATAAATATTTAGCTACATATATTTACTCACTAACTCACACGCACACACACACACATCTCTATGGACACCCCTCCCCGATACATGCAATTGTACGTGTGTCTATAAATATATGGATAGATAGATAGATAGACAGACATACACGCACACGCACACACACACACCCACACCCACACACACACACACATATATATTATAAGTATCATATATATTCATGCCTCATAGTCCAACGTCAACTTTCTTCCATTTTCTCTCTCTCTCTCTCTCTCTTTCTCACTCTTATTTTTCTCCGCTATTTTTCTGTATTTTGCCAATACTCTACTTCTCTTTCCCTTTCACATTCTCTCTCTCTCTCTCTACCTTTTCTTTCCCCTCTTCATTCTTCCGGTCACCTTTCTTCCTGTTTCTTTTTCCCGCCACCTTTCCCCCTCTCTCTATTTCACTCCCTTTCTCTCTCATCACTCGTAAGTTTCAAATGACTTACTTTAAAAGCTCTATACTACTTTATTTTAAGGGCACGAAAATGTTCGTCTCATATGTCCCTTTTACCCAACAAGTAAGTACCCGTAAGTACCCTGTTTATTTACTTAATCTCTGCATTGTTTACTCAGCAATTTAGCACTTCTGTTTTACTCCTAGAACATTCCAAACTGAAGAACATAAAATTTATCGTTTCATCCGCAGGCAATAAGGCAAAACTTCGCAGAAGAGCGCGTCCATGTATCTATTAAGTCATGCCCAATAACGTATTGATTCTTTATTGATTTCTGAGATCTGAAGAGATGAAATATCAAGACTAAAGAATCGTCTACCTCTGAAATTCCCACTCCTGTTTTCAAGAGCCCTCTTCCAACTTTGAGGACTCTGTCTTCCTAACCATTATTTCTGGATTTATGATGCCTCTAAAAGAATATTTCCAAAAAGAAACTATCCGCGTTTACTGTCCGATTTACCAGCGAATCTACTACATTATACATACATTGTATACATTCTACAAGACTTCACTAAAACTTGCTCGTATTCATTCCACATGCATACATACATACATACATACATACATACATGCATGCATACATGCATACATACATGCATACATACATACATACATACATACATACATACATACATACATACTGAGAAATCTGCTGTTACTCTATGCAGATTAAAAGTTCAGGTAATTATTGGGCCCTGGGATATGTAACACGCTGCTTAAATACTAATCTTTAGAAATTAGTTCTTTCAAAACCAGAATGGCGAAAGCTAATTCGAAGACTACAGATCCAATCCATCACTACAACTGTAAAAATCTGTAAACCTTTCCAGAAATTTATCATTTAAGTATATATGAGCATGCCTAGATATGCAACTATATACATGAGAATACATACATAAAACAAAACATACAAATCTGCACATATACATACATACATACATACGAAAATTCCCTGTTGTTGATGCTGAAATTCCAATGAGGAGCCTTGGATCTAGGTTGGAAACTGGCTCTTTCTCTGTTGGCAAGAAATCTTGAAATAAGACTGAATAATAACATAGAGGCGGATATACGTACCTGCATATACTTGCTCTTAATGTTGGCACTATTCTCAGTTTTACTTTTAAAATACTAGTGTATTAATTTTTTTCTGTGCAGAGTGTCCCTACTTTATATCTCTCACTAGATTAAAAGAAAAAAGGGTGACGGGAAGAAACGTAAAAAATTAGGCTTTTGCTTAATTTCAAAACTACATTTAGTTACATTTCCCTACTGGTTTGAGTTCAAATCTTGCCAAGACCAACAAAACATTTTCTGATAGTCGAACATTTTGATAATATTCACAATAGCAGAACAGCAAGATGACAGTTAGCACGCCGGGCAAAATGCTTTGCGGTATTTCGTCCGTCTTTACGTTCTAGGTTCAAATTCCGCCGTGGTCGACCTTGAATTTCATTCTTTCGGGTTTGTTAACGAACCCAGAAATCGGAGTTCTTGGCTTAACTATCATTCACTCTGGTGTCAGTTAAGTGTCAGATGAACACTAGGGCCGATTGTAATCGACGAGCCCACTCAGCCAGAATTACTGGCTGGTGATAATCTGGGTGGGGTGAGGCTGTTTGTTTACTTCTATATATATTAAAATAAACAACAAGCATATTTCTAAAGTAGGGAGCGCAGTTTATCTTATCGACCCAAATATAAAACCGGTATTCACTTTAACAATTTTATTCAAACGGAAAAGAGTACAGGTGGTTGTCTAGATTGACAACAAATGCAGAAACCGGAGATCTAGGCTTAGACATGGTCTGCGTTTTGCTTACTCAGTGTCTGTATGATAGTTCTTCTCTCCTGTAATTACCATTGCTTTATAAATGTGAATGTTATATGGATATAATTAGGAAATACACCTACCCTTGTCTTTTGTTACAAAATGAGCGGAAAAGGAAGCACTTGATTCGCCCCCGTTTGTATATGAACCTAAAAGAAAGAAGAGAAAACGAATGAAAGTAAGGGTGAAAAGAACGAAAAAAAGAAGCGAAATAAAGAGAAGAGGAAGAAAGAGAAAAGGAAGAAGAAAAATGGAAAATTAATTCATTTCTATCATTGTTCGATAACTGTTTCTACCCCAATTCCTTAATTATGGATCAAATGTATTTGTTAAACCATTTCCAAAAGGAAATATTTAATTCTTTACACCATAAACATAATATTATTTAATAGAGCCAACGGAAGAAAAGAAAAGCAACAACAAAAACAAACAAACAAACAAGCATGTTAATATAATGAAATGAAATGAAATGAAATCATCACCCACGCCGTTATGTTTTCTTAACTTTGTATTTTTTTTTTTTTGATTGATTGATTTATTAATTATGTTTAAAGCATCTCTTTCCGTTGTTTCCATCGGAATCTCCAGCGAATGGCTGAAAGTATAGTCAGCTGATTGTTCGTCACTTCCTGATGAAATCGGTATGGTTTCAACCAATTGCGCGAGTAGGCGAGTCTTCATTATTTATTCTCTTCTATAAATGCATTAACAGAGAAAGATGAAAGTTTTAAACAATATTTTAAAATGGCGTCACACGAGGCGGAAGTTGGGGATTTCGATGACATTACATATACTCGTTCACTCATACAAGCAAACTTTTCCATACACTCCCTCACACACACGTTCTCATACTTTCTATTTATCCTTCACTGTACTTGACAATCTTTCTCTCTCTCTCTCTTTCCCTCTATCTATCTATCTATCTATCTATCTATCTATCTATCTATCTATCTATCTATCTATATATATATATATATAATATATATATATATATAATATATATATATATATATATATATATATATATATATCTACTTATCAATCTATCTATTTAAATAACGTTTTTCCTTATCCCTCCTTACAATCTTTCATATTTCCTATTCTGTTAATTTTTTAATTAACTAATTAACGATTTCTTACATTATAAAAAATTTTAAAAAGCTCAAAATAATTTTTTTAAAATTGTACAATGCTGTAGTCAATGGAATGATCCTTCACACCAATATATTACTGTTACTTACTTTTTCAACGTCTGGAATAGACGGAAAGCAAATATCTATCCGACGCTATTTTAAAAGCACCGAACGCATAGCAACATATCTAAATTCGCAAACTGTTTAAATGAAACGCAACAATCTGTTTAATCTACCAATCACCACTCCGTCATCAAATTTTTAACTAATGGTAGGAATTAAACCAAGTTTAATTGGACGTGATATAAAGTAAGGGAGAATAATCACGTATCGAGAAACTACGCAATTTTTATTCTTAACTGGTAGTCACTTTACGTTACGTTGTTATTTTATTTTAGTTTTACACTTCATATCGGAAACAAGGTTAATTTAACTGTTTCTGCATAGATTTTAAAAAAATTATGATCGGCCTTAATTGATTTTCGAATCTTATTGGCTTCTCATCAGCGGCGTCTACATCAATTTGACCAATCCCAGAGAAACAAGCAGTGCAATTTGTTTATATACTCAACAACATTTTGTCAATAAATAATTTTTAATTTCTTGCGCAAGGCGCAGGAGTGGCTGTGTGGTAAGTAGCTTGCTTACCAACCACATGGTTCCGGGTTCAGTCCCACAGCGTGGCATCTTGGGCAAGTGTTTTCTACTATAGCTACGGGTCGACCAAAGCCTTGTGAGTGGATTTGGTAGACGGAAACTGAAAGAAGCCCGTCGTATATATGTATATGTATATACATGTGTGTGTGTTTTGTGTCTCTGTGTGCCCCCAACAACGCTTGACAACCGATGCTGGTGTGTTTACGTCCCCGTAGCTTAGCGATCCGGCAAAAGATACCGATAGAATAAGTACTAGGCTTATAAAGAATAAGTCTTGGGGTCGATTTGCTCGACTAAAGACGGTGTTCCAGCATGGCCGCAGTCAAATGACTGAAACAAGTAAAAGAATAAAGCCAGCAGTTTTGAGGGGTGGAGAATCGATTACATCGACCCCAGTACTTGACTAGTATTTTATTTTATTGCCCCCGAAAAGATGAAAGGCAAAATTGACCTCGGCCTTATTTGCTCTCTGAACATAAAGAGCTGGAATAAATATGCTTCTTTTCACTTACTCAATACATTTTGTAGAATAGTAATTTATTCTTCTTTAACAAGAATACTATTGACTGTAACTTCGAAATCACTATCATTACTATTCATGAGATATATATATATATATATATAAATATATATATTACGGAGGTGTACTTGCATAGCAAGTGACTTGATCTGATATCGTGTGCTAAGAAAAAAAACAATTGCAGCGTGGAAGGTGTTTATAAGGTATTAAAAAAAAAAAAAAAACCGTTAGATTCACTTCAACATTCAAATTTAATTTATTTTCGTCGCTTGAAACCGCAACACGTTCACTGACAAAATGTCCGTGGTGCAGTGCGGAATTTTGTCAGCGAACAGGTCGCGGTTTCAAAGCGATGAAAATATCATGACAAAATAAATCCAAATGTTGAAGTGAATCTAACAGTTTTTGTGTGTTTTTAAATGGCTTATAATCACCTCCCTCGATACAATTCTACATATATATACATACATACATACATACATACATACATACATACATACATACATATACATATACATATATATATTTATATATAAGTATGTAGTAGTAGTAGTAGTAGTAGTAGTAGTAGTAGTAGTAGTAGTAGTAGTAGTAGTAGTAGTAGGTGCATGTGCTGTAACGGTACATTATTGCATCCACCATTTGTTGGTGATTCCCAACTGTTTCTGATAGATGACACCTTTGTGCCACTCACGTGGCAATCCTCCAACCAGTGGTTCCGTTTGGGTAATCGTTGGTAGTCATTGTTTTACGGCATCGGAGTACAATCGTAGATCAACCTCTTTTTGTCGCCTTTTTACGCCATGCAGGAGAAACGTTGGATCTGTTCTTTGCTATGCCGATTCCCACACAGCAAGAATTCATAGGATTGGTAAGAAAACATGCTATAACACTGGGAAGTGTTAAAATGGAGTCACCAACGGTAAAATGGAACATTATCACGCTATCGCGAATCAAAATCTCGTGATGTTTATTTAGAAAAGGAAGCTGCTTAAAAACAGGATCAAAATGATGTAACATCACCGAATTTCTAAACAATAAGAAAAAGAAGAAATTTAAATTGGTTCTATCGAAATTGACTATTGTGAAATGATGTACTCAATACATGATACATGTATAGACTTACATTTATTTTTTATATTATAAAACAGAAAACTGGTACAATGCTTATTTCGAACTTACGTCCTTGTCAAGAGATAATGACCTCGGGCCGACAGCTTCGCTGAACTAGTTTACACGCATACATACATACATAAATACATACATACATACATACATACATACATACATACATACATACATACATATACACACCCACATGCATACATACATACGTAAACACACGTACATACATACATACATACATACATACATACATACATACACACATATATACATATATAGACACACATACATACATAGATACATACATACACATACATACATACACATACATACACATACATCCATCCATACATACCCACACACATACATATATACATACATACATACACATACATACACACATAAATACACACACATACGTACATAAACACACACACATACATACATACATACATACATACATACATACATACATACATACATACATACATACATACATACATACATGTATACATACACACATACATACATGCATACATGCATACATATACACACATGCATACATACATACGTAAACACACATGCATACATACACACATATATACATATATAGACACACATAAATACATAGATACATACATACACATACATGCATACACATACGCACACATACATCCATTCATCCATGCATACATACCCACACACATACATATATACATACACACATACATACACATACATACACACAGACATACATACACAGACATACGTACATAAACACACACATGCATACATACACATATACATACATACATGCACACATACATACATACATACACACACATGCATACATACATACGTAAACACACATACGTACATACATACATACATATACATACACACATACATACACACACATACGTACATAAACACACACACATACATACATACATACATGCATACATACATACACACATACATGCATACATACATACATACATACATACATACATACATACGCACATACGTGACTATGATTACCTCCTCTTGTCAGTTGATAGCCGTCTCATAAGGGAGACATCTTGTACGTCATAAGATTTAAGTGACAGAAGCTTGTACAACACTTTTGTCACGCTTTCTGTCGCCATAGTGGGTTCCAGTGGCAAGCATTGCAAGATCACTGGAACTATTTTGACTGCTGGCCTTGCGTCAAAATTTCAAACCAATATTTCATTTATGCATTGTGATACTAATAACTTGGTGTAGAACTCAATATGCATTGATTGAGAATGAAGCGTTAGCCGGGTGCTGAGTCGTAAAAGGAAAATGAGAGGGACTTCATTAGCCTACAGCTGTTTCTGGTATGAAATGAAGAGGAATCATAGTTAAGAGCCTGAATAACACATTATAAGCTTCACCGGTGCATAAATATGAAGTGCAATTTGCACTTCATATTTTCTTCACACACGCACACACACACACTCACACACACACACACGCACACACACACACACACACGCACACACATACACACACACGCTCACACACACACACATAACTACAGCCAATCATAATAAAAAAGAGTACAGCTGGAACGTCCCAGTGAAAACCTCAATAAAATGTAAGCACAACAGACCTGATATAATGATTTGGGATAGAGTAGAGAAACTGTGTACAGTTGTGGAAATTAGCTGCCCAGCGGATGTTAACATAAAGCTGGAGATCAGCGAAAAAGAGAACACCTATGCTGAACCATTGAGAAATCTGCAGTTACTCTATCCAGATTACAAGTTCAGGTTTATATCTGTAATTATTGGAGCCCTGTGATATGTAACACACTGCCTAAATAACAATCTTGAGAAATTAGGTTTCTCAAAACCAGAAAAGAAAAACCTCATTCGAAGACTACGGATCCAATCCATCAATGGAACTGTAAAAATCTGTAAAACTTGCCAGAATTTTATCATTTGAATATATATATATGAGCATGTCTATATATGTAACTATATATGCATGAGAATACATACATAAAACAAAACATACATATCCGTGCGTATACATACATACATACATACATACATACATACATACATACATACATACATACATACATACAAGCAAAAATATTCTGTTGCTGGCAAATCTTGATGAACAATAACTACATGCATGCATACATACATTCATACGTACAAACATACGTATGTACGTACGTACGTGCGAATATACATACATAAGTACATATATACATGCGTACGTATGTACATACATACACACGTACATACATACATACATACATACACACATACATAATACATACATACATACATACATACATACACACATACATACATACACACGTACATACATACATACATACATACATACATACATACATACATACATACATACATACATACATGCAATTAGTTGTTTTGAGTTGCAAAACTGAAAGGTCTCTTTACTTCTACCACTTGGCGTGTGCTGACATCATTGGCAGAGATTGGCTGAAATATTTGGAATCCCCGAATCTATCACCATTTTTCAGCAGATTTTTATTAACCCAATGTTTTTTTTTTGGGGGGGGGGAGGTCCGATAGGAGGACGTGGGAATTGAATTCAATTAAACTGGAAACAGATACTGTGCAAGGTAACTCGTCCGATGTTCAAATATTCCGAGAAGAAGAAGAAGAAGAAGAAGAAGACGATGACGACACAAGAAAGAGTCAGCAATAAGTGTAGTAGTGTAATGCATTCGATTACTTCCCTTTATTTGTAAAATTATTTGCTGGTAATCATTTTATTTTATAAATCATGTTTTAATAACATCTTCGGTGCGATTCCGTATTCCAGTAATGACAGTCTGATCCGTAAGCTACATTAAGAAGTTTTCTCTTACTTTTATCTACTTATTTACGTCATAACGCAAGAAACAAAAAAGAGGAAAATGACTCATCCGCCAATGAAATGACGTCATCAACAGCCCTAACAATGTGTTTTCACATATGTCCTGGAGGAGATTTCGTTGCCAGGACTATCTCAGCAGCTACAGGTCTTATCACGTCCGAACAGACTCAAACGTGTTAAATATAACTATTTAATATATTTAGTCGCTAGAATAGAATTCTGGGCTAAAGTGTACAAAGATTATAATTTGTGAATGATATGGGTAATTTAGTTTAATAGATACAACTATTAATTTAATGTACGTAGAAATAATTTTCTTTTAATGCGCATATCCTGGAATACGAAAATCATGTTCAACATTTTATCAACATTTTCTTTTGATTTCTGTTTTTGTTTTAATTAAATTAATACGCCGTTGCATTTGTATCTTTATGTCTGCAATGGTGGATTTCATTATCAAATATATACACATTTTAAAGCAGATTAATGCTTAAATCATAATACATATATATAGTAAATAAGAAATCTAGTTTCAAATATCAAACAAAATGGAAACAAAAATATCAAACCTTATCGATAAAATTCAAATTTAATCCTCAATTTATTTTGAGTTCCAGCAGAGGTGAAGAAATTTAACTGCAATCTGGTTAAAAACAACTAAAAAACAACTAAAATAACAGTTCCCAGCAGCGAAGTAATTAAATTTGTTAATGCAAATAAGGTTGTATGCCATGAGAGGAGGTGAACTCTAAGGTTTTAGAACAATTTCGTTTATTCGTAGCAACCATGGCCTAAACGTCGACAATCGGTTGACTTTCTACTTTGGATTTTTCTATAATGAAAAATAAAATGTTCTCAAGTAAACTACAAAAGTATTTATTATGTACGCATGCAAGATTTATTTTAATTTTTGCTTTGTCTTTATCGAATGTTAAATACGAAACTAACAAAGCTAATGTTAATGCGAAACTAATATCTATGTGAAACATTCAGAAATGTTACTCTGTATTCTCAAGGGGGTTAAAAAAATGTTATCTTTGATTTGAACTTTAATAATTAATTCCTCGTTGTCGTTAATTTGAAAGCTCAAGCCAAAGCTACATTCCTAAGCGTCAAGAAATAGAATTAACTTTATCAATTAAGTAGAAAATAATGTAGAAAGTAATTACTTGTAAATAGATAATAATAATAATAATAATAACAATAATAATAATAATAATAATAATAATAATAATAATAATAATAATAATAATAATAATAATAATAATAATAATAATAATAATAATAATAATAATAATAATAATAATAACAAGATCACTCAGAGAGCACAAACCTTCGCCAAGGCAACACCAACTATGCTAGTTACTGTAGCGAACGTCAAAGGAGAAAAGTTCTCGTTCATGACGATACTGTGTGAACACATTCGACTCATAAGCACAGAGGATTCTAGGACACCAGTGTTTCGACATGCTATATCTCATCAGCCAGAAGTACTCCGGGTCTTTGAGTCATGCCAAGCAGCTGGCTAGTCTTTGTTTATACTTTCACAGAGCAAATTGCTTGCTTATCAGTGCCAATAGCTGCCTGTTGATATAAAATCGTTTCAGTGATTAACTAGAGATGATTTTTAAAATGAGAATATCTTAAATAAACTGACTGCTCTCACAAACGAGAATGCTAAAAATGAACCCAAGTGCTCTCAAAAATTAAGTAAAAAAAAAAAACAGGAAAAATAAACCAAAATCCTTGTCTGGTACCGGATCGATCCCAAAATTTAATCAGTTCGTACAAGTCACGAGGCCAAACATTCCTAGAAGTTTCATTCAAATCCATACAGTGGTTCTTAAAAGGCGAAGTCGACCTCGGCGGAATTTGAACTCAAAACGTAGCGACAGGCGAAATACCACTAAACATTTTGCCCAGCGTGCTAACGATTCTGTCAGCTTGCAGCCTTATTTTTACAATTAATAATGATTATTAGTGTATTAGCTCTTGGCCTCTCCAAAGCATTTTCATTAGTTTGTCCTAAGCATATTCATGCCTATTTTCAGAGGTTTAGTTAGTCCTTATTTCATACGTTCTGATTAACATAACGCTTTCTTTTCATAAGTCTCAAGTTACTTAATTTTTCATAATAATCGGGAATGTGTATCACATATGATGTATGGACGCCAGGAAAATATGTCCTGTGTATCACAAGGCATGCGATATAAAGGACAAGCAAAGTGTTAAACGTTTTAGTGTTAAATCATTTTGTATGAATTTGTGTTGGAAATTTTCCTGTAGTTACATCTTAAGGAATATAAAGTTTTACAAGGAGAAGGAATATTTTTTTCTAATTTCACTGCCGAATTTCGCTGAATATAAAATGATTAAACCACGTGGTCTTCCTTTTCCGCTTCCTCTCATTCAGTTCAGTAAGCCTGTTATATTAAATAGTCTTATTCGAAACCGCTAGTTGGTGCATATATGTGCAGACGCACTATGCTATTAAAGGAATCTTCGGCATAAGATAAATCCGAACTTTTCAGAACTCCATAGGTGGGTATTTTTCTGAAAGAAATACTTTGGATGGTTAGAATTATGATTTATATTAAATACTGAATAATTTAATCAAATGCATGCTTGACAATTTTATTCAATAGCGTTAAATGTTTCGTTAAGAAATTGGTTATATAGACGTTATTATTTTCAGCAATTTTAAGGTTTAAATTGTTGAATGGTTTGGTTAGGTCTTTTCTAAATGTTTACGGTTGTTGCCCATTGATATTTTAGGAGTTATATACCCGTATTCACTGTATATTCCACCCGTTGTGTGTATGATGCTTAAAATATATATACAAAAAAAAAAGACATTTATTAGATTTAAAATTTTACCGAGAATCAGGTTCCCATGCTTACGTAAAACGTTTATACTATATTAAATATTCATGTATTATTAAAGAAGGGAATCGATTTTCTAGCTTGCGTTATCATTTGTATGTTGTTACCTGCAATACAGGAGTCGTGCTTAACAAACTCCAGGGCTTTTAAAAGTGGAGGCTTAGTTGTGGAGGGGTAGTAATAAATTATGCTAAGTAGGATGAAATATATTATGGGAACAAATATTTCTATATTCATTCTTGATATGCCTAGGCAGGTTCAGACGCAAAATATGCTAGTTACTGTAGCGAACGTCAAAGGAGAAAAGTTCTCTTTCATGACGATAATGTGTGAACACATTCGACTCATTAGCTCAGAGGATTCTAGGACACCGGTGTTTCGACATGCTATATCTCATCAGCCAGAAGTACTCCGGGTCTTTGAGTCATGCCAAGCAGCTGGCTAGTCTTTGTTTATACTTTCACAGAACAAATTGCTTGCTTATCAGTGCCAATAGCTGCCTGTCGATATAAAATCGTTCTTTGCAACATGTACAGCGTAATCTGTATATTTATTATCAATACTTGCTGACCCGGTGTCGTCAAAAATGACGGCTAATTGTAGTATTTTGTATATAAATATGGATGGTGAATCAAATTAATACACTTGTCAATGTTCACATACATTCACATACTTCCCTTGTACACGCACACACATACACACATATAGTAACACAGCTCTGAAATGCTGTTTGATTTTTCTTTTCAGCGTTGAATATTCACTATCTCACCAGTCTGCAATCACCCCTTCCTTTCATATTTATCTATCACCCTTTCCTTTCCCATTGATATGTTGTGACGGAGAAAATCACAAGAGCATTATTATAGCAGATGTTTAGGCACATTTAGACACAAATAAGTTGAACGTATTGGACACAATATCGTCATATAAGAGTGAAGTTTTACCCCTTTGACACACAGCAGCGACTAGCATCTCAATATTCGTTCCAGATCTCGCTGTACACGGTGCGAATGATGATTTTATAGATACATCTTTATTTCATCGTAAATGTATTTGATAAGCTGCTGTTTCGAAATGTACATCCAGACGCTTTGTGGATTTTGTATAACAATATTTTTATTAATTCTCCTAAAAAATCACTTATATTGTACCAAAATTTCACATTCGCTGCGGGATTTCCTCCTACAAAATAATTTCTCTTTATAAACTGTGTGTAAAAATACATTGAACCTCTCTCCCATCCTCGGTCTCTTTCTTTCGCTCTCTCTCTCTCTCTCTCTCACTCACACACACACACACACACACAAACAAACACCAACACAAAAACACACTCTTTCTTTCTCTCTCACACACAATCTATCTATCTATCTATCTATCTATCTATCTATCTATCTATCTATCTATCTATCTATCTATCTATCTATCTATCTATCTATCTATCTGTCTGTCTGTGTCTGTCTGTCTGTCTGTCTGTCTGTCTATCTATCTATCTATCTATACACACTCATAACATATATACAAAACACACATAGGTACTGGAGGCAAGTACATACATACGTACATAGACACATATATATATATGTACGTATATACATATATTTATAAATACACAAACACTTACATATTCATATATACATATATATATATATTATACATGTGTGTGTGTGTAGAGAGAGAGAGAGAGAGAGGCATCATTGCATATCAATATACTGTATACGTTTACATGTATAACGTATGTTGTAGCATGAATATATACATACACCACACACACACACACACACACAACCATATATATATTATATATATATTATATATATATTATATATATAATATATATATCACACACACGGATTTGTATACATTGATATGCATAATACCTACGTATATATATAGTATTGTGTGTGATCCGATGTATAATATAGAAATCCGATTTATAATTGTTACAATTCTGCCACCAGATGCATGTATGTATGTATACATATATATGTCTATACGCGTATATATATATATATGTAAATATATACGTGTATGTGTGAGAATGTGTGTGTAGGTATGTATGAGAAAGTCTGTGTCGTATGATATAATATTTAAACATAAACACGTAAATACATTTAAAATGTCTAACTCCACGTCTCTTTAATTCTCCAATGACCTGAATATATTTGACACTCAGCAGTTTTACATATATTTTATATTTGTTTTCTGTTTGCTAGATTAACACTTCGAGGCCATTCCACTGGCACCCTACCGCCAGCAGCATATTTATAATCTATCGTAATATGTCATCACGTCTGGTCCACTCACCAACCACAAACATCGAGCCACCTATACGCCATAAACAGAAACATATACAATCTCAACACAGTCGATCGGAATTTTGTAAAAATCAGGAAGTAATTTCTTAAAGATAATTCGAAGGAAGAAATAAAAATGTTAATCTTTGTACACAATCAAAGGAAGATTATGTGCATGTTTTAACCTATTGGATCTCATTAGTGAATTACAGTTTAGCCAAGCCTGCTGGTGACTCGAGATTGTCTTCTGGTTGCAGAAAAAGTGTGACTAACTTTTGGGAACTGTATAATTTCCAAAATATATCAATAAAATGAACAAAAATGGGAAATTCGATTGACCTGAATACACGCGCGTGCACAAACAGACAAAGAGACAGACAGACAGACACACACACACACACTTTTCTACAAACACACATATATATGTATATTATTAATGTCATAAAAATTCAGAAACTTCGACAGAACGTAAAGTCGTTTTAAACAGTTGAACGTCTGGATTTTTTAACTCTGCATTTACACACCATTATAACATTATCAGCTTCAAGTTCAACTGTTACAAACGGATTATAGACACGAACGACTGCTCTGTATAAGCAGCTGACGAAGTGTAACTACGCAGAAACCCATGCGCTCTACGCTCCGATGACACCATCAATGGTCCAATTTTGAGTTTACAGCTATATTGTCTATAAGGAGAATTCCTTCTTTCAAGCAACATAATATTGCCTTTCCATCTCTGAATGTACTTGGACGTGTTAAATAAAACTTCACATTACTATATTTCATTCAATGCTGTTTGGTGCGTCTTTAATTAAAATATTATCCATTTATTTTGAAGCTGGTAGTTTGTTTTTATGCGAAAATTGATGTAATTATAAGAAAATAAATCTTGTGACGTTTCTTTCATTGTGTGTGGCAAGGTGCCCAAAGCTTTTGGAATTAGTACTTTGGTTTTTGTTATAATAAAACCTTCATACGATAACTTTCCCTCTTCTTTCTTATAAATGCAAATACGATATCGTAATCTTCTATACTAACGGTTAGCAAATAAATACGATAATGAAAACAGAAAGTGTATATTTCTTCTTGAAGCTGTAGTTTCTTGGACTTTAAAGATCCGATATATAATTGTTTCAAATTCTGCCACCAGACCTGCAAATTGGAAGGAGGAATTTGATTAAATCGATCCCAATATTTATCTAATACTTTATCGACCTTGAAGGGATGAAAGACAAAATTGAAATCACAACGTAGAGATCCGAAAGAAATGCCGCTAAGCATTTTTGAACGACGCTTGATCGCTGGCTTAATCTTATCTATAATTTATGCATTTGCGTGTATGTGCGTACATAAATACTGGTTAAATATGAACATATAACATGGTTAAATGCACAAATATATGTAACAATGTTAAATATAATTATATTTTGAATCATGATTTACAACTGATTTTATTCTTCGTCGTTCTAAAATAATTTTTATGAAAATTCATTCGTCGTTTAGTCTTCGACACTATATCAACAATCGATGCTTTTTTTTCGATCAGTATAATTTTGACCAATATGTATTTTGAATACATTTTCGATAAATATTCACAGAACAAATATATACACATATATT